>NC_037671.1:41616203-41835981 GCF_003255815.1 Theropithecus gelada | reverse complement strand
GCCCCCCCCCGTCCCCCCCGCTTGGGGAAAAGGGGAAACCCCCTGTAAAAAAAAAAAAAAAAAAAAAAAAAAATCTGGCCAATCGCTCTTCATTCTTTAAGACACTGCCTGTGCCACCACCTCCAAGAAGCTTTCTTGCACCTGCAGGCTATGACGAGTCATCCTCCCCTGGCTCTCTACTACCCCTATACATGCAGTTTTAACCATCTGGCTGGAGGCCTGTGCGCCATGGGACTCTAACCCCCTCTAAGAGCCAGGTCTCAGTTTTCCCACTGCCCAGCATAGTGCTCAGCCCACAGGTAGTGCCCAGGACTTAGTCGAATAATGAGTAAAGGTCTTTTGGCTACAGATTCTTTGCTCTTTCCACAGCATCTCCATATCATACCCTGTAGTGACAGGTTATTATTCATTCTTTCCAAAGCGTTTATCAACTGTTTATTTTTAAATTAATATATTTTTCCCTTTTTCTATTTATTTCCCCTTCTTCGTGCCCACAGGAAAGACCAGGTGACTTTAATATGCCACTCTCATTTACCTAGAAAGGGGGGTTCACTTTCAGTAAGTGCACTAGTCAGATTTTCCCTTACTAGCTGTTTTTTAAACTAATTTTTTAAATGCAGTTAGAACCCAATAAGTTATCATCTCCTCTTCCTCTATAATTTTATTTTAAAATATTTATTATATTGACTCTATAACAGGCATCAACAAACTGTAGCCCACACCCTGTGGGCCAGTCCCCATTTTTATACGTAAAGTTTTATTGGAACACAGTCATACTTATTTGTTTCCATATTGTCTATAGCTGTTTTCACACTACAACAATAGATGGAGTAGATGCAACACTGACCATATGGCCCACAAAGGAAAAAACATTTACTATCCTGCCCTTCACAAAGAAAAGTTTTGCCCTGGAAGAAATTGTGAAGCAGTCAGAATTTGTAGCCATCCCCCCTTCTTTTTTCTATTATAGTCACGATTGCTCTCACATTCATTGTCCTGTTCTTCCTTCACCTTCTAAATGACCAGCTCTCCTCACCCACAACTCTCTGTCACCTAGGGGAGAAGAATTTCTGTTTCTTTAAAACAGAGCTTTAAAATTATCAACAGCTGATTAGGGAGATATTCTGGAGGGAGATAAGGGAACTATGTAGACTGGTGTTTTTGGCCTGAGTTCTGTAGCTCAGCTGCATCTGAATCATTGGAAGAGTTTTGTTGTTGTTGTTGTTGTTTAATGTAGACTGTGCAGGATCCAGGAATTGGGAAGGAGGAAAACTTTGGTCTCTGTGTAGGCTCATGTTTCTCAAAGTGCCAAATCCCAAGCTGCATGCAGACGATTGGTGAACATGGGCCCCACTACAGCCAAACTGCATTTTCACAAGTTCTTTATGTGATTTTGATATACCCTAAAGTTTGGGAATTACAGAATTCTCCTTTCTCTAACACACCCTGGATTCCTAGTTTGTAGGACAGAATGTTTCTTTAAAGAGGAACAACTATGAATAGGTTTCCAAAATAACTAAGCTGGCTCTCTAGTTGCCAATGGTTTATAATCTGTTTGTTAGGTGTTCTCTTACAAAAACGTGAAGTGGAACAGAACAGGGGATGGACTGCAAGGTAAAGAGGACAAGGAGATGGAATCTGTCAGAACGTTATAGAAAACTTAGGAAGCTTGAGTACTTGGTAACGGGGGGAAGGATAATAGGAGAGTGAAGAGTTGTTGAAAGCGACTTCAGTATTGTCTCTAGAGGTCTGGTCCCATCGAACCTCATGGAATCTGTCACTGTGGATGAAATTTCTCACGTTGTAACGTATGGACCAGGTTTGGGTTCTGAGCCTGCCTTAGACTGATGGTTAAGACCCCTGAACACTGGGCTTTGTGCTATAGTTGATTGATTGGTAAACACATGGAATCATCAATTTCTTCCTTTCCACACAAACCATCTGCCTAGGATCTTGGGAAGTTAACAATAAGATCTGGTGAACCCAAGCAAGGGGTCCATCAGAAGCCTGCAACTCTTACGGCCTTCCCCAGACTTGGCTAATGACAAGGGACTTAAACAGCATTGACTTCTCTATTTGACAGCTATCCCAATCTTCATGCTGACAGATCTGTTTTTCTTGGATCTGGAAAGTCGTTTTTGAGCAGGAATAGAGGGTAGCAGTGTAACTCTAATTCAGTGCATTAGCCACACAATACTGGGTGTTTATGTTGGACCAAATCCTGTTACTGACATTTTGGCAGGCTGGCTGCTGTCACTGAAGAACTTACCGAAATTGCGAAAGGGAGTCAATGTAGAACGAGCAGTTTTCCACTTTTAGTGGAGTCCAGCTGCTGTCCCACAGAGGAGCTGCACATGGCCACACGGCTCCTGCATTGAAGCCTGACTGCAAAGGCGGGCAAGGCACCTAAATATAAAGTTGTAAAGCATCAGTGTGGAATCTTTCTTTCGTGACCCAAGCAATTAATCTAGCATGGTGACAGTTTTGTAAATCTGTACAAGAGTTAGACGTTTTAAGTAACTTAATTAAGTGCTATAAATCAAAGTGGAATTCCTAAATTTGCTAATTTTCTGAAGGGTCTTGAAAATATAAAGATGAGTTCCTGAAGCATAAACTTATATTCACCCAGGATTTGCCTCATTTTAGTCATATAATAAGTTTACGAGTTTATATTCATCATCCTGGGTTTGATGTGAAAATGTTGATAGTTTACATTATCAAGAGGCTTCTGTTGGCTTTCAACATTCAGTGTAATGGGGATTTCCCTGTAAACAAGATTTTCTCATAAAAATAGATGACCCTTACCCTACGACCATCTCAGGCTTGCAAATGTAGTTGGGGGAGGGGGTGGTCACTTTTCCCTAAACTTTATTCCCTCCAGTGAGGATGAGCACGGAGAATAACAGTGTAGGGACTGGACTCTGCCACTCAAGGAAAAAAGGAAGTTACTTATCCTCTCACAGGGTTACTGTGAGTCTTCAATATGTTAATATTTAGTGTTAATATGAAGTGCCTAAAATAGTAGCTGAGCAGAATAAGTAGTGAAAAAACGTTAGCAACACTATCACCGTCACTATTATGGGAGCCAATTGAGCCATTTGAAACTCAGTCTAGATTGGAAGGTTCTGCCTCCGCTGTTGACATCTATCCATCCTGTGGTCATGTGGCAAATGAAGTGTGATGTGACAGTGAAATCTGAGGGACTTTAGGTAGATCTTTGTCAGTAGATGGTGGGCACTGAAGCCAAAATGTAATGGGATGCAGATTATGTGGGATTTGAAGAAGCAGAACAGGCAGTTTAGAGGTTTAATGTTAAGGGAAAGAAGAAAAGCGGGCTGGCAACTTGAGGAAAAGATAGAATTGAAGACATGATTGGGATAGGGAGACTTCGGCAGATGTAGCTCAAGTTTCTCCAGACAACAGCAGCCTGAGATGAAATGGCTTTCACATTTGACTCTCACTCTTCTTTCTTATTCTGGGGTCTCCAGGCCCCTGAAGGTGTTCCCCTCCATTACTTCTAAGAGTTTTCAGAGAGCAGTTCACATTCATACATGACAAAGGGCTCCTTCCTCCATCCCCTCCCCCTTCTGGAAGCTGTTTTTCTCCTCTCCATGAAGTTAGTTCTGGCAGGAACTCAGAGAGGGGTTCTCTGATCAGAAAAGTTTGAGATGCAAAATACTACATCTTCCCTGTTAAAAAGTCATACTCTGCATAGATTGAAAGGAAATTAATATTTTTAATCCCCCCATACAACTATTTGTTTTGTTTAATCCATCATTTTTCAGACTTGTTTGATCATAGCACCACCCCACCTCTTTTATTTGCATAAAACCTTTAACCTTCCAGAGAATCACCACTCTTTGCAACATACTATAAGGAAGGCTGGGATAAGGCAAGAGGTGGCCCTTGGGGAAAGAGGGACCACATATTAAGATGGCAATAGCCTCACCTACCCTCAGGGAGCTGATATCTCAAGCTAGGGTAGGGCTGGGAGAGCAGGGTGCTGCTGAGGAAGTTCCCACGGAGCCCAGTCCTGCTGCCTTGTGTGTACCAAATGCTTCCTCTTCCAGGGACACGCGAACACACAGGCTGCTGCACTCCCGCTGCTGCAAATCGCTAAACCCAAAATCATGTGTCTGCCCCATTCTAGCTCCACTTCGGTATGATGACGTGGCACACAGAGCTCAGACTGAGGCCTCCACAGTTATCCCTCCACTAGTGCCTTAGCAGAACAAGGACTCTGTGGAAACAGGGTTTTAATTACAGTAATTTGTCCCATTTTGTGGCTCTTCGGGAATGCAACTATCTCATCTGCAGGAAATGTTGTTGGGGACTAGTTAGCCCGGGAGTGACCACCAACATGGAGCGGGAGTTGTGGATACAGATTTTTTCCACCTGTATTTCCTTTCCCTAAATAAATTGGGCAGTTCTGAGGCCTCCAACGTCTCCATCCCCACTTCCCCTGTGAAACTCCCCTGATGTGAAGAGTATGTTTGGGAGCTGATTAAAGATGATCCCGGCAGCTACCCTGCTGTTTAAAAAGTATCTGTGGATTCACCACATTCATACACTTTTTCTTATCTTTTTTTTCCTGTAAAAAATGAAAAAAAAAAAAAAAACCTTGTCATAAAAGGCATTTCTTACAGATTTTATCTATTTGGTTAAAATAGAGGGAATACCTAACCATTCATTTATTTTGATTTTTTTTTTCCTATTAAAAAGAACCAAAGATTGAGAACAATAAATTATCACAATAGTTTTTCTCTCCATGAATAAAATGCCCCATTTTTTTACATCTGAACATTAGGATTTCTTTCAAAATTTCAAAATTCTAGAGGCATTGATTTGTTATTTAAATTTAATGTATGCTTTTGTTCAAATGATGTAGTTCTGGGTATTTCTTTCATAAAAATACTATTGGAAGTATCTGCCTCTTCTCTAATGCTCCAAAAATGCCTATGGTTATTTAACCTTTAAAATACAGTATTTTCCTTCTTGGCATTGAGTGTTAATTTCTGTCAGTTGTTTAATAAACCCTTAATTTTAAAATCTTCTTAAGGAAGAGGATGTATCTACTTCTTAATATATAAACATCCTTGTGATTAAAACTGAACAATGTTCCTGGGATTTAGCTTACCAAATGGGTGTATACTCAAAAGATAGTATTAAGTTCTCTTGAGTGTATGATAACATACCAGGGACTACCAGAGCCACTCATCAGATGTAAACCTTACTTTCTAAGCTATATATCAAGTCAGTAATAAACATCAGACAAAAAAGAAAGTGGTAAGGGTGGGAGAATCCACATTTCCACATTACATTCCCTAAAGGATGAAAGAGGAAGTGGGTTCTTCAGTGAGTTTTTTTCCAAGAATATCAAAAACCTTCTTAATGTTCTTGGAAATGGAAAATATTCCTCCTGTAGGGAGTTGTGCAACAAAAGGAGTGGGGAAATTTTTGATAAAAGATGCCAAGACCTCACCAAACTGTGTATAGAAAGAGACCAAAAGAAGGCTCTGAAATCCACGAGGAGCTCCAAGTTGAACTCCATCTTACTGCAAGCCAGTGACAGGTTTTGGGAAAGATTAGGAAATAGGCCAGAGCAGCTGGTAAGAACAATTGCTATAAAATGTTGAACTAAATGAAATCGTGTACAATTCGAAAGTAGCCACTTGAGCAAGAAAAATATTCTATTTGGAAAATAGCCAATTTACCTAGTTCTTGATGATCTGTGGCAAGGTGTTACACAAAGTGTATGGCATAAATGGCACAAATTCACAGACAATACTGTGCCAAGGGCAGTAGCTTTAACACCTCCACCCATCACACCTTTTCTAGAACTACTAAGACGGGACTCAGTAGACTGGCTTGAATGCTTCTCTGCTTCCCGATTCTGTTGAACATCATCCAGTGAGTACAAAGGGAAACACAGAAGGAAAGAATCTGTCACATGCCTTGCAAATAGCAGGCTCTCAGAAAAGTTTGTTGAATGAAGGAATGTAATGACAGGAGGAATTTCTAGTCTTGGCTCTGCCATTAATTACACAACCTTGGGCAGGTCACTTAACCACTTTATGGTAAATCATCCCACTGACCAATAAAACCTCAATGTCCTCATCTGTAAAATGAAGGGGTTGAACTATTGGACCTCTAAAGTTTTTTTCAGTGCTAAAATTCCATAATATACATGGTTTATCATGCATGAATAGTTTCTGAGTCATTCGGGATTGACAGTGTTGGAACTAAGAATTCTGCAGCAAGGAAGACGATATTCTCTAGGTTCTGTAGAAGGAAGAAAGGTGTAAGGCTTTTTCACTATCATCAAGCATACAATGTGTAATAAATGTAAAACCCTGAGTCATGTGCTGGGCAAACACAAGCTTCTTTTCTGCTCCAAAGGTGCTTATTTTCAGTCATGAAGCAGTCAGCTTCATGTAGGAAGTAAGACCTAAGTCAATTCTTTAGATGTCAATGAGAAAAGGAACTCACAACAGTAAATATGACAGGTTCTGTGCTTTCGACTATATTTTTTCTATAAAAATCAAGAGCTTGCAGAGAGCATCAGGCTCAAGGTCAAGGATCAAAATCAAGTCCAGGTGTGGTTCCTCGGCTTCTTTACCCTGAGAACTATCCTTCCCCAACTGGAGACCTATAGAGACAAGTTACCACCCCACACATGTATAACATACAATGGATATTCTGAGCCTAATACCAAACTTAGATCTAACTGCAAAAGAGAAAAAGGAGGAAGGGGGAGGCACACAACAGTCACTAAGACACAGCAATTACAAAATCCATCCAGGCACATATCTGCAGGTCCTTCATTGGAACTCAGCCCCACTTCTTGGGCATCATTTCCCATGGTTCTTGGCTTTGCCCTCCGAGTCCTTGGCTGCAGCCTCTGTGACATCCCCTGCATTCCATAAGAAGTGACCTGTATTTGCAACTGAGGAAACTTCTCAGCTTACCTTCTACTTGTCAAAGGTTGAGGTTCCAAAGACTTCATTACACTTTATACCATCTCTGTCCCTTTAGCCCAAACTGATACAATATCCTTAGAAAATGTGTGGACATCCTACATACTAATTTATAATCCACTCCATTAGACAAAATCCATGCATCTCTTCAAGATAAGTCCTTCTCCACTTTGGTTCCCTGTGAGTCTGCTGTGCAACGATGCCCTTAAAGTCATTACAAGCCCTATTGTTTAACTGTGAGTATCTGTGAGGAATGCCCTTATGATTCTTTGGAGAACTTCTGTCTAAAGGGTCAGAGAGGTACTACCCTAGATCTTTATGAGGGTCTTAATAAAGAATCTTCCAGTCCCGCCCTGGGTGTCATCTTTTCCAGGAAGCCATTTCTTAACTCAAGAACCTTTTGCTGGCTGAAAAGGCTGTTCTGGATCCTTTAAGATTCTTCCAACTTCCACTCAAAAATGCAATAGCTTTTCCTTAATTCATTTCTCTCATTTTAATATAGGCAGCTATATTATTATATTATATTATATATATTATATATTATATTATATTATATATATTATATATTATATTATATTATATATATATTATATTAAGAAGCCAGATAGCACCCTCAACACCCTGAATTTTCCAGAAGTCTCCCTAGCTACTTCATTGAGTTCGTTACGTACAATCTCTATTTTTCACATTATTGCTGGTGACAATTTTGCTGAACTTCCGACTGCTACATAGCAAGGGTTTCCTTCCCTCCAGCTCAAGTAGTATTTCCTTCACTTTCCTTTAAGCCTCACCAGTAGGCCCCTTAAGGCTTCTGCTAACACTGTCTTCAAAACTTTTCAGGCTTTCACTAACAGACTCTACAAGTCCCTTTTGGCTTTTTATTGCCACCTGGTCCCAAAGCCAATGTTATAGATTTTTGTTTATGGTAATATCCCAATTTCAGGTACCAAAAGTACCGAAATCTGATGGTTAGCTATTGCTAAGTAACAAATAACTCCAAACATAGTAGTTTAAAATAGCAACACTACTATTATTATCTCTGACAGTTTTTCTGGATCAGGAATTTGGGAAGGGATTAGCTAGCTAGTGCTGGCATTGGGCTGCTCATGTGTTTGCAGTCCAGTGGTGGCCGGTCCTGGAACAATGTGAAGTGAATTTGCTGGAAAAGTTGGAGTTGTCTGGGTATCTCTCTTCACACTGGCTCAGGGCCTCTCCATGTGTTCTCTGTGTGAGCATTCTCACAACGTGGCAGTTCAAACATCAAAGCAGCCAGATTGCTTACTTAGCCACTAACGGCTTCAAGAGTTAGTATTCTAGCTAACAAGACAGGAGCCATACCTAGGAACTAGCCTCAGAACCCCTGCAGAATGACTTCTGCCACATTCTGATGGTTACAAATGAGTCCCAGATCCACTCAGATTCAAGGAGAAGGAAATTAGATTCCACCTCTTGACGGTGATGGGACAAAGTTCTAGAAAAGCATGTGTAATGGGAGATATTGTTGTGTCCATCTTTAGAAAATACAATCTAACACACCTAATGTGCAGAGTGTAGTGAGGGCTAGGGATGGTGAATGTAACACATCTGCAACACAGCTCGACATTTGTGTAGTAGCTACTAAATAAATTATTGTTATTACTCAGTTCGTTATTATTACTCTTATTATACAGGGTGGGTTTTTTTTTTTAACATTGTCAGAATCTTCTCAGATGAAGTTTTGTTTTGACTTTCTTCCTCCTTTATAACTTTTATTATAGTCTTTAATTGCTAGTAGAGCACTTTAATAGATAATTTGGTATTTTATAAACCACAGAATATTAGAGCTAGAATACACTATATTAATCCTAGGGTGTGCTCCGACTTCTCCAGCACAACCTCTCCTGAGCTCCAGCTACTTTCAGTCTGCAACATGAGCAGCCTTTCGCCAGAACTAGCTAGATAATCCCTTCCCAAATTCCTCAACCATTTTATTTTATAGGCAACAAACCCAAAGGTTAGTGTAGCCAAGTCATTTGCTGCATTCACAAAGATGCACACCTTATTTCTAACAGACATTAGACTCACTCACTTGTTTGGTTTCCCAACCTAGTACTTTTTCCCCGTAGCATTCCTACCTCTCTCACCAATAAAGACGTGATAACTCACACTTGTACCTTGGAATGAAAGTCTGTATTTTCCCTTACTTGATGATTTCACAATCCATTCTGCTTTCACATTGTCTGGGAGCCTTCTGCTGCAGGGATCAGACTGTTTCGTTGGAAGACGGCACGCTTCTGTGGCCTCATGTAAGTGTCGGTGAGAAGGTACTGATGTTAGAGAGCACGGACATGGAGCCTCTCCAAAGGGGAAAATAATGCAGTGCCTCCTCTCTCTCCCGGCATTTCTTATCTGAAGCAGGAACTCTGATGGCCCAACAATCATTTTCACTTCTCGTACTTTATTAATATCCTTGGAAAGATACTACAGGCCAAATTTGTCCCATGAGCATGCACATTTAACTTCCATTTAATTTAGTAAGAGCTTTTACATATATCCAAGGGTGAAATTTAGCCAGAGGATAAGAAGAACAAAAATGTCACAGGTCAAATATGCCGCCAGTAGTTCATTTCTGAGTATGTTTTCCGCTTTCTGCTCTCTGTCATTCCCTGGAGAATTCTCTGTGCACTGCTCTAAAGAAGACCTTAATTTTTCTTTTTGAAATGACTGATAACAATATAGAGTCATCGTGCCTCTAGGTTTGTATCGAGTAGTTTCATAAGGTTTGTTTTGCTCATTTATAAGACCTTTATCCTCCTACCCCTTGTCACATAGCTCTCCTTAACAGCTGTTTTCTTGTTTCTATTAAACCAGTCACTGGGGGAAACACACTCCATCCTGAAGACTGTTGCTACTTGGAGGCACTGAAATATGGCTGCTGTTGCCACTATTGTGACCCCTTTCCCTTTCTGTTTTTCATTTTTTTTTCTGCTTGAGATTTTTGCTCAAGTGCTAGTATTCTTCATTTTCTATCTTGGTTGGAAATTTGCATCCTTATCCCTCCCTCACCACAAGTAAGAAATAAGAAACCCAAGGCGATTTATTAATAACATCAATTCCACAGGCCCATGCAGACCTAAGTTCCAGTTGGGATATCTCTCAAGTCTATTGCAATGACCAGCTCTGATTTTTAAACGAACAGATGTGTTCATTGAGCACCAATTAATGTGATTTGAGACCAAAGAAAACTATTTGGAAAATTGTTAATGGCCTTCCTTTAAAAAACTGAGCTTCACAAAGGAAAAGATAAATCCCACAAAAGAAATTCAAATATTCAAAGGCAATTTAGAAAACAGATATTATGTCAAATCAAGAGAAAGTAGAAGATAGCTTAAAGCCAATTTCTATGGCCATCACTTTAATTGACATGAAGATGTAGAGGGTAGCTGTATTTTAAAGAGCCTTAGATTTCAAACATTTTCCCTGAACTTAAAATTGATGTCAAGGGAGCAAAATAGGGATATCACAGTCAGACATCAGATGGCTGCTGTCAAGATTTTGGAAGACAACATTAATTTGGTGAAATCATAAAGGTCTGGGAATCAACTCTGCCATTCTAGAAACTAAATGTTGTGATTCCTCCAGAGCTAATGAAATTAATGAGGATGGGCTCATGCAAACTAAGCCCACAGGAGAAAGAGCTATAAGTCCCAAAACACCAATTGACAAGAATTTACAATGTCATTTATATTTGCCAAACAAGCCCAAATTCTAATGTTTGGTTGGTGAATGGCCAGTCAAGACAGTGTCTCTCTCTAGTAGGAATATGTACGTGGCTAGACAAATGTTTGCTTATTCAGCAGATATTTACCAATTGCATACTCAGTGCCAACCAGGATGTCAGGTCCTAGGGAGTCAAAGATAAATAAAATGTAGTCTGTAGGCTCTTAGTTCCCACCATCTAGTAAACAAGCAAGACCAATACAATCGGTTTTGACTACACAGAAGGAGACCTAACCCAGGCTCCTAGAGTCATAAAAGGCTTCTGGGAGAAGAGGGCATCTCTGCCAAGTCCTGAAGTGAATAGCAGTTGTAATCAGGCAACCAGTGGGGCAAAGCAGAAAGAGCAAGTCCAAGGCAGGGGAGCAGACTACGCAGAAACCACAGGGCAAACTATCTAAGATGATAACTGAGTGTGGAGCAGAGCAAGACAATGAAATGGGAGATCTTAACCCTTGTGTCATGAGGCTGGACCCCTACTCTGCCTGCGAAGTGAACTGAATGTCAGGGTTGGCTGATTTTAAGCCTTACCTCTCCTAGAGAATGCTGCCAATTCTTGGTAAGTGGGTATCCTCTGTCAAACTAAGTGTCGACTCATTGGTGGGTCAAGAAAATAACTTAGTAGGTCATAATGAACAATTTTAAAAATGAAATATAATAGAAACTATTAGAGGGCATTATGCATAATAAGGGCAAGTATTATTTTATGAAATTTTATTTTAGATGAATGGATGGATGATTAGATGGATAGACAGATAGATGCCCACAAATGCAAGTATATAGTTTGAGGTACCCTGACTATATCTTGGCCAAATGCCAAATAGCCAATGTTAAGGGTTAATATTCACCTGAAGTTGAGGCCAAAGCTTCATAACCCCATGATGAAATAAATTTTTGGTATATAGGGATAAATCTGAAATTTTATGAAAAATTGCGGCTTAGATTTTTAAAAGTCTGACATTTAAGGTCGAAACAATCACATCTCAGATCATCATCTATAAGACTGTTTTGCAGCCATTAAACTGCCCATTCGCAAAACAAAATAGCACTCACCTGGATTCGGTGGTGAATTTAGATGCTTTCTGAGTTTCTCCTTTCTCTAACACTTTCTTCTTTTCTTAATACTCTGTATATTTCTTACCTTGTCTGGAACAAAAATAATTGTGGGGAGAGCTCTTGGCATTGACACCTGTGGGGAAAGGGACAAAGCAGGCCTGGACAGAGAGAAGCTAGACTATGAAGCTGTCTCAATAAAGGCCTCAGTCCACTCCACAGCAAGCTGGAAAGCTAAAGGGTGGCCCTCCAGGGTTGGCCCATGTTAAGGTACATGGACCAGTCTTTGGGTGCTAGATGCCCCTGAGGAGGGAACCTGACTTTGGATGAGGCGGCAGCAGAGGACAATTCCCAGAGAGGGCTGACCTCTGACATCTGTGGGCCAGCAGCAGTCCCAGCAGCTGGGAGACCAGGTCCTGAATGGGGATGTAGCTGGCACCCACAGTATCTATGACAGCAACGTAGTATATCGTTTGTCAGACTTACAGCCTCAGTTGAATTAAGTTACTAAAACATAAATTCATTTAAGTAAAAAGAATCACAATCTAATTTTCTATTGTTATTCATTACTATTTTTAAATTTAGAAAAATGTGTTGGCTCAGAAAGGATAGAATGCTGTTTTTAAAGTAAACTGATATACACTGCGTTATTATTTGTTATTACTATTAACAACATTTGGTTGTTATTTTGAGATTTTTCAAACTGTTTTGTTTATAGCATTATAATAGTTATGGCTCTGTTTTAGTCTTGCAGTAATAAATGTACATTTATAATTCAACTTACTGATGCAGATATAGATTTTTACTCTGGGTTATATCTAGAGTATTTCAAAGTGAATATTCAGATATTTATAAATCCAACAGTATTCCTTGTTCTATTATTAACATTGCTGGGTTCATGCAACCTTTGCAATCATGTTATTGCTGATCACTCACAAGTTCAGAAATTCCAGAAATGATGTTGAACTAGGCATTCAGCCACTTGGACTTTCAAAGACTGGATCCAAAGCTAAACTTCAGAGTTTCTCTAGTATGTACTTATGTAGAGTTTGTGGCAAATGTATTTCTTTCCGTGCATCTCAGTCAAAAAATTTGATGAACACTGTTCCAATTAACACAGTATAATTGCATAACAAACTCTTCCAAAACTTGGTGGTACAAAGCAGCAATCATTTTATTATAGCTCATGATTCTGTGTATTGAGAATTTAGATAGAGGTCAGCTTGGTGACTATTAGGCTCCACGTGACATCCAATGGAGTTACCCAGTAGTAGTCAACTAGGCAGTGCTGAAGGCCCCAGATGGCCCATCCACATGACTGGTGCTCTAGAAGGGACAACTGGAAACCCGGGCCCTGCAGGTTCCCTCTGTCTCTCTGTGGAGTCTCAGGGCTTCTCAACTTCTCTCCAGCAGGGTAGTCAGACCATTTACATGGAAGCTCAAGTCTCCCAGAAGAAAGACATGGAAATTGCTAGTCTTCTGAAAAGCTAGGCCCAGAACTGACATAGTGTTACTTCCATGATACCTCATTAATCGAATCAGCCTCAGGCCAACTTGGGTTCAGAGGGAGGGGACATAGAGTTCACTCACTGATGGGCAGAATGTCGAAGTGTTCACAGCCATCTCTCATCTGCCACAAGCATTGTTCATCATTGCCTGGCATGGACTCTGGAGCCTGACTGTCTGAATTCAAATCCCACATCCTAGCTGTGCAACCTTGGACAAGTTACTTAGTTTCTCTGTGCCTCAGTTTTCTCATCTATGAAATGGGGATAATATATACACCTATCTCCCTCATAGAAATGTTGTGAGGATTCAGTGAGTCGAAAAGGATAAAGCACTCCAAGCTTTACTGGCCTAGAGTAAGTGCTCTATGGGTGCAAGCTCTTCTTTTACCCTTCCTGTGCTGGCACATTCTTTCTAAATATGTGTTAACACCCTTGTTTAGACCAAATCAGTGGTTTGCTCTTTGTTCTATTCTGACATAGCTGAGAGGCCAACATGCTCCTTTCATGACAGTGGCTCTCTGCACGTTGATAATGCAGAGAAGAATGAGAATCTTCGGGGAAAGACAGAAGAATGGAAGGTGCTTTGTCAATCTCTTCACTTGAGAATCGCTAAACTACAGATTTTATGGATTCCTGGCCTACGACTATGTGTCAAACCCTATTCTAAGTGCTGGAGATCAAAGTTAGATGAAGATACAGTCCCCAGCCTTCAAGGAACTCATATTCAAGTGGGTAAGATGGTTAGCAATCAAGGAATCAAATACATCATGAGTGCTGTGAAGAAAAGCCAAGCATAATAAGGGGATAAAGAGTTGGTGGGGGGGATAGTGGTTTTAAGGAAATTGTCAAGGACAATCTTGCTGATAAGAAGCTGTGTGCATTTTCACATTTCATCATACTTGATTAAATTTCCAGAGCTTTCTTCTTTCCTTAATTTTGTGAGATATCCTGTCTGTGAAACGGCTCTGCAGGTGGCTGATCTCATCTGTTATGTGTAGATTGCACCAGCTTGACTACCAGAAAGTAACACAGAGTCCTAGTCCTGGAAGTACTACTGCAGGTCCTTTTCTACTGACTATGCTTACCAGCAGTGGGACAATGGGCAACCTCACTAAGATGTAAGTTCCTCATCTTTAAGATGGAGAAATGTGCAGGCCAAGAGGAGAGCCCTGAGGGAGATGACAATGAATTGCTGGGGAGAGGGAGGCTGATAAAGAACCCCCATGGGATCAGCTGGAATCCAGAGGACAGGACAGAGAAAGGGGCCTAGAGTGGCTTCCCTGGAGAGGCAAACCCAGATTGAGGAGAGGCAGAGATGATAGTCACAGATATAGGCTTCCCATCTAAGGGGCTCCACTGCACCATTAGCCTGGCCTGTATATGAAGGGATAGTGACACCTTTATATATACAGGCCCAGTCCTTAGGAAGAGGAATGTAGCTTAATGTGGAGAAAAGTAGCACCAAGGTTTATAGTCCAGGTGGCTCTCGGTAATTGCTTGACTACAGTAATATTGCACACATCTGGGACTCTTGAAAGTAATCATATTCATCAATCAACAACAGACTTTTTCTTATCTCAAAAATAAAGTTCAAAGTCTTTAAGGGGCATTGGCCTGCCTACGTTCCCATCTTCTTCTTTCGCCCTATCTTCCACCATTTCTTGCATGTGGTCCTGCTCCATAGGGCTCCATGCTCTTTCCTCTCCTTTACGGCTTCCTTATCAGTCCTAACAGAATTGACCCTTCCTGGCCTGGCCCTGCATTCCTAGTGCTTTTGCTTGTGTTGCTTTTATGACCCCTTATCATATTACATCTTCATGGTCACTGAACTGTAATCTCCTTGAATGTGGAAATGGATTTATTCATCATTATAAGCCTCCTCTCTACTTTTTGTCTTACACCAGGTACAAGCTACTTAATAAATATTTGTGGATCTAATTTTTTTTTTTTTTTTTTTTTTTTTTTGGAGATGGAGTTTCGTTTTTTTCCCCCGGGTGGGTGCAGTGAGCTGAGATCCAGCCACTGCAAGCTCCGCCTCCCGGGTTTACGCCATCCTCCTGCCTCAGCCTCCCGAGTAGCTGGGACTACAGGCACCTGCCACCTCGCCCGGCTAAGTTTTTGTATTTTTAGTAGAGACAGGGTTTCACTGTGTTAGCCAGGATGGTCTCGATCTCCTGACCTCGTGATCCGCCCGTCTCGGCCTCCCAAAGTGCTGGGATTACAGGCTTGAGCCACCGCGCCCGGCCGGATCTAATTTTTTTAATTAAGCATCTGCCATAGAGCAGGCCCTGTAAAGAAAATAAGTAAGTTGACAACATGGCCCCTACAACATGATGGGGAGATGAGCTAGAAATGGCCATGTGCACATGGAGGGTGGTGTGTAACAAGTGAAGAGTGAATGATGGCAGCAGTAAGTTCCTTTAAGTCACTTTTGGAAGTGTTCTCACAGCGCTGCTTTGTCTTCATCTTCATTATCATTTGTCACACTGCACTGAAGTCACCTGTTTACATGTGTATATAGCCTCTCCCACTCTTTATGAATTGAAGAGCATGGAATATGGCTGATTGATTTTTTTTATCCCTGGTTCCTGGCCCTCAGCTGGAATTCAATATATGTTTTTGGAATGAATAGAACAGCTAGTTACTGAGAAATGTCACTGTTAGATACCTGGCCTTTCACCAGAGCCTGTCTCCTTTCATTTACTGATCCTGAAATGCTGGTAGGCTTTCTTCCATTGCCTTTTCCTCTTAGGGCTGATATCCTGGATACTATAGTAACAGTCCTTGAGGTTCTCCTTTGAATCCCGGATAAAGGCCTGGAAGAGCAGCAAAACATTCAAGTGCCTGAACACTTACTGTTAGGGTCAAACTTTCGATCATCTCTTTCAGATGCTTGAAATGCACTGGTTTAAAACCTGCTCTGAATCAATGGATTTCAAGTTGTTATCATGAGCGAGGGACTGCCTTTTAAAATGCTAACAGAGAAAACTTGGCGTGTCAGACAAAGGTACACCCCAATGTGATGACTCATAATATGATGTGTCAGGTGAGAAATCTTTTTAAAAGTTACTGTTTCCCCATAAGCCCAGATGCAGAAATCAAAGGTGGAGCTGGGTGGGGGTTTTACAAGCAAGAGATGGAGGAAGGGGCTTCAGGAAAATTGCAGTTGTGGACAGGGAAGAATCTTGGTGCATCCAAGTAAGTTTACAGGCACCATCAATTCTGGATTATTTACGCAACTTATGCAGCAACAAATAGGGCCCTACTTATTTTTCCTTCAGACTGCCTATATTTTGTCTATTCTCTTCCCTTTCCCTGAAGGGTCGGCAGGGAGCAAGAGAGAAAGGAGGAAAATCTCTCAAGTCGGCTGAATATTTTCTTTTAAAATATTTAGCTTCTTTGGCAGAGAGGAGAACGGAAGGAATGAAAGATAAAAACTCTTGACTGAAATGAAAATTTGGGATTATTTGTTATTTTGATGATCCTTATTTTTCCATTGATCTAAAAAGCAAAACAACCTGACAGGAAAGGGAAGCCTGGATCAGGAGAGAAGAAGCCTGGGCTCTGGTTCTAAGTTGGTCACAAGACCTGGGAACAAGCCCCTTTCCTTCTCTAGGGCCCAGTTTCCTTGTCTGCATAGGAGCAAGGATGACACATCCAATCCACAGAACATGTGTCCTCATACCCTGAGCCCTTGGCAGACATCTGCAATGGCTTATGGTACTCTCTCCCAGTGGGCTGGACTGGGCTTCAAAATGTTTCTCAGTGAGACTCTAAGCAGCCCCTACCAATGGATGGGAGGGAGGCAGCTCTCCAGATGTAACCTCCTGGCCATTCCTAACATCAAATTGTGTGTTCATTATCAGTGACATCACAAACCCAATACTGCACAAGGAGCTAGTAAATGAATATCAAATATAAGCTAAATTTCTCAAGGTGTCATGTATCTGGGAGGGTGAATGAGGTTATATAAAAAGAAATAATCCAAATTTCTCTGGCTCTCGTCACTGCCCAGACACTTCCACTCTCAGCCTCTTGTAGAACCCACTTCAGATTCAGCCTGCATTCTCTTGCTCCAGAGGCTCAGACAAAGGCCTTAAGGGACTGGGAGCAGACATTGCCCTCTTTTCTCCTGGAGAACTCAAGTGTCCTCACAGCTTTTCCATTATCTGGCAGTGATGGTGATAGTAATAGCAAGAACTTATGTGAGACCACCCTCCAATTCACCAGGTGTGATGGTGGTAGTAATAGCAAGAACTTACGTGAGACCACCCTCCAATTCACCAGGTGTGATCAGTAATGTTTGAATTTCAGTTTGATCTAAAGTAAGGTGCCTGTTATACAAAATGGTTAACAGGAATCTGACAATTTGGCTCACTGACCCTAAAACTCCATTAGGAAAGATGAAATGGAGAATGACCTGGGGTCTAGCCATTCCTTATAGCTGTGACCTGGAAAGCATCTTCTTAGTAAGACCCAGAAAGCTGGAGTTATCTGTGGTTGATATTACTGCCTCCCACAGGTCCCAGTGGGGTGTGTGTGTGTGCATGCGTGCATAAAGATCCCGTTGTCTTTATCTCTAAGGAACTAACAGTTTTATTGCAGAGTCAGAGTTAAGCACAGAGTACTGACAGTATCATGGAGGTCACATAAGGGATAGATCAGGATGGGCTCAAAATGCAGCCTTTGGGGAAGGGAGTGGCCTTGGAAGATGGTGAACTTCAGAATAGGCAGAGGGGAAAGTGTAAGTCATCCCTACAGATGGGAAATCGCTCAAGCAAAGGCAGAGGGATGGAAACATTCAAGAACAATGTTGAACCCAGCCTGATAGAAGCAAATGATGCTTGTTGGAGATCTCAATTGTGCACATTAAATTGCATTGGTTAGGTGGGGTGAGTTTGTGGGGAGCCCTAAAAGAGATGTTTGAATTTGGTGCAGAGACCATAAGGAATCATTTCTGGCAATCTGTCTAACAAGGTATTTGGGAAGATTAGTCCAGCCAGGATTTATAAGAGAAATTGGAGAGGGAGAAATGGAGAGATTAGTTTAAAAGGCTCTTATGTAATTCATCCCTGAAGGAGTTTTAAATTTAATTAGAAAATAAGGCAGAAATGTGTATAGTACATATTATTGGGATGTGTGTATCTTTCTTACAAAATCTTTAAAATATATTTGTTTTATATTTTGAAGAGGAAATACATCCACATGGCTCTTATACCAGAACAATGTAAAGAAATAAACAGTAAAGGGTTTTGTTCCCACTTCAGTTCCTATTTGTCCCATTACCACCTGACACTCTACACACCTCCCATCACTCCCGAACACATTCATTATTTCCTTGTGTATATTTCCAGAGCTTCTTTATACAAACTCAAGAAAATACTAATGTATGCTCCTATCTTGCTTCATTTTTTAAAAAAAGACAGCATGCTATACATGCTTCTCTGGACCTTGGTTTTCTCACCTAAGTATAGATTATGGTTTAAGATCAGAGCAAAACTAAATGAAATTAAAAGAAAAAATACAAAATATAAATGAAACAAAAGGTTGGTTCTTTGAAAAGATAAATAAAATTGATGGTCCATTAGCAAAACTAACCAAGAAAAGAAGAGAAAAGATCCAAATAAGCTTATTAGAAATGAAATGGGAAATATTACAACCGACATGACAGAAATGCGAAAGATCATTCGAGGTTCCCATGAACACCTTTATGCATGTAAACTAGAAAACCTGGAAGAGATGGATAAATTCCTGGAAATATACAACTCTCCTAGCTTAAATCAGGAAGAATTAGAAATCCTGAGCAGACCAATAACAAGCAGCGAGATTAAAATGGTAATAAAAAAAATTACCAACACAACAAAGCCCAGGACCAGATAGATTCACAGCTGAATTCTATCAGACATTCAAAGAAGAATTGGTACCAATCCTTTTGACACCATTCCACAAGATAGAGAACGAGGGAATCCTCCCTAAAGCATTCTGTGAAGCCAGCAACACCCTAATACCAAAACCAGGAAAGGACATAGCAAAAAAAAAGAAAAGAAAAGAAAAGAAAACTACAGACCAGTATTCCTGATGGACATAGATGCAGAACTCCTTAACAAAATATGAGCTAACTAAATCCAACAGCATATCAAAAAGATAATCCACCATGATCAAGTGGGTTTCATACCAGGGATGCAAGAATGGTTTAACATATGCAAGTCAATAAATATGATATGCCATATAAACAGAATTAAAAACAAAAATCACACGATCATCTCAGTAGACACAGAAAAAGCAATTTGACAAAATCCAGCATCACTTTATGATTAAAACCCTTAGAAAAATCAGCATAGAAAGGGCATACCTTAATGTAATAAAAAGCCATCTATGATAAACCCACAGCCGACATTATACTGAATGGGGAAAAGTTGAAAGCACTCCTTGTGAGAACTGGAACAAGACAAGGATGCCCGCCCTCACCACTTCTATTCAACATAGTACTGGAAGTCCTAGCAAGAGCAATCAGACAAGAGAAAGAAATAAAGGGCATCCAAATCGATAAAGAGGAAGTGAAACTATAGCTGTTTGCTGATGATATGATTGTATACCTAGAAAACCCTAAAGACTCCCCCTAAAGCTCCTAGAACTGATAAATGAACTCAGCAAAGTTACAGGATACAAAATTAACGTATGCAAATCAGTAGCTCTGCTCTACACCAACAGTGACCAAGCCAAGAATCAAATCAAGAACTCAACCACTTTTACAATAGCTGCAAAAAAATAAAATAAAATAATACTGCTGAAAGAAATCATAGATGACACAAACAAATGGAAACACATCCCATGCTCATGGATGGGTAGAATCAATATTGTGAAAATGACCATACTGCCAAAAGCAATCTACAAATTCAATGTAATTCTCATCCAGATACCACCATCATTCTTCACAGAACTAGAAAAAACAATGCTAAAATTCATATGGAAACAGAAAAGAGCCCACATAGCCAAAGCAAGACTAAGCAAAAAGAACAAATCTGGAGGCATCATATTACTTGACTTCAAACTATACCATAAGGCCATAGTCACAAAAACAGCATGGTACTGGTATAAAAATAGGCATCTAGACGAATGAAACAGAATAGAGAACCCAGAACTAAACCCAAATACTTATAGCCAACTGATCCTAACAAAACAAACAAAAACATAAAGTGGGGAAAGGACACCCTATTCAACAAATAGTGGTGGGATAATTGGCAAGCCACGTGTAGGAGAATGAAACTAGATCCTCATCTCTCATCTTACATAAAAATCAGCTCAAGAAGGATCAAGGACGTAAATCTAAGACTTGAAACTGTAAAAATTCTAGAGGATAACATCAGAAAAACCCTTCTAGACATTGGCTTAGACAAAGACTTTGTGACCAACAACCCAAAAGCAAATGCAACAAAAATAAAGATAAATAGGTGGGACTAATTAAACTAAAGAGCTTCTGCACAGCAAAAGCAACAGTCAACAGAGTAAACAGACAACACACATAGTGGGAGAAAGTTTTCACCATCTATACATCCAACGAAGGAGTAATATCCAGAATCTATAAGGAACTCAAAGAAATTAGCAAGAAAAAAAAAATCCCATCAAAAAGTAGGCTAAGGACATGAATAGATAATTCTCAAAAGAAGATAAACAAATGGCCAACACACATATGAAAAAAATGCTCAACATCACTAATTATCAGGGAAATGCAAACCAAACCACAGTGCAATACCACCTCACTCCCGTAAGAATGGCCATAATCAAAAAGTTTTTTAAAAATAGATGTTGGCATGGATGCAGTGAACGGGGAACACTTCTGCCACCACAAACAAATAGTTGTTGTCATGGATGCAGTGAACAGGGAACACTTTTACACTGCTGGTGGGAATGTAAGCTAGAACAACCACCATGGAAAACATTGTGGCGATTCCTTAAAGAACTAAAAGTAGAACTACTATAAAAAGTAGAACTATCATTTGATCCAGCAATCCAGCAATCCGACTCCTAGGTATCTACCCAGAGGAAAAGAAGTCATTATACAAAAAAGATACTTGCACACTCATGTTTATAACAGCACAATTTGCAATTGCAAAAATATGGAACCAGCCCAAATGCCCATCAGTCAACAAGTGGATAATGACATTGTAATATAATATATATATGTAATATACATATATATATATGATGGAATACTACTCCACCATAAAAAGGAAAGAACTAATGGCATTCACATCAACCTGGATGGAACTGGAGACTATTATTCTAAGTGAAGTAACTAAGGAATGGAAGACCAAACATCATATGTTCTCACTCAAAAGTGGGAGCTAAGCTATGAGGATGCGAAGGCATGAGAATGACACAATGGACTTTGGGGACTTGGAGGAAAGGGTAAGTGTGGGGGTAAGAGATGAAATACTACAAATTGAGTTCAATGTATATGCTAGGGTGATGGGTGCACCAAAATCTCACAAATTACCCCTAAAGAACTTATTCATGTAACCAAATACCACCTGTTCCCCAAAAACCTATGGAAATAAATTTTTAAAAATAATAATAAAATAATATAATAAAATCCAAAAAACAAAGATCTTGGTGATAGATATGTTAATTTATCTCACCGTAGTAACCATTTCACTTTCTATATGTATATATCCCATGATATCATGTTGTAAACCCCAAATATATACAATAACATTTATTTTTATTTTTATTTATTTATTTTTTTGAGACAGAGACTGGCTCTGTTGCCCAGGCTGGAGTGCAATGGCACGATCTCAGCTCACTGCAACCTCCACCTCCTGGGTTCAAGCGATTCTCCTGCCTCAGCCTCCTGAGTAGCTGGGACTACAGGCACGCGCCACCACACCCAGCTAATTTTTGTATTTTTAGTAGAGATGGGGTTTCACCATTTTGGCCAGGATGGTTTCGATCTCTTGACATCGTGATCCACTGGCCTCGGCCTCCCAAGTGCTGGGATTACAGGCATGAGCCATCGTGCCCAGCCAATACAATTTATTTTAAAAACAGATCTTCAACATGTTTCCATATTGTTCTTCTCAGTCGTGTAGTATTCCATTATACAGAGAACCAGCCCCTTATCACTTATCACTAGATAAACCCCTTATCTCTTCTTTAACAATCTTTTGCTATTATAGGTGATGCTGCAACAAATTACTTGCCCTTATATCATTTTGTATGTGCATGTATATCTACAAAATAAATTTCCACACATAAGCTCACTGCATCAAAATCTGCATGCATTTATAAGTTTTACAGAGATTTCCAGATTGCCCTGTTTGGGGATTTTTCTGTACTAATTTACATACCCACCAGCAATATCTGGGATCGCCTGATTCCCTGTAGCCTTGTCAACACAGGGGGTTCTCATTTTGGCAGTTTTTCTGCTCTATTAAGTGAAATCTTCATGCAGCTCTAATTTGCTTTTCTCTTATTATGAGTGAGGTTGAGCACCTTTTCGTATGTTTATGGGCCCAGTATATTTTAAATTCTTTAACTTAGGGGACTGACTTCATCATTTCTGTATCCCTCCCAGAGCCTTCCCAAATGCCTCACTACAAAGTAGATTTTCCGTCAAGATTTGTAAATCCAGTAAATGTTTATATGAGTAAGTTGGTAAACGATTGAATAAATGCTCATGTTATTGAAGCTATAAATCTTAAATTATATGTGATCCTTCCCTCAAGAAGCATAAAAATATGATAAGCTGACAGTGCAGTTATAAAAGCAACATATAGATGTTCAAAGATTACATGCAGTATTCTGAGTGAATAAATTATTTGTGTTAGGCTGGAAAAGTGGAGAATCCCACATGAAATACCTTATTCATCCTCAGAAAAGTGAGGGATTGGAGAAGAAGAATCCCACACCTCTTTTCCATGGGTTCTTGTTTATTTAAAGAGTGGTTTGGAGCTGGTATGGTTCAGTGGTTTTCATAGAACTAACTAGTAGATCAGGAAGAAGACAAAATAAGACCCTCACACTGGGTTCCTCAGGCTACTTCCAGCTTCATTTCTTCTTAGAGTCCACCCAGAGCCCAGCTCCTTCTGATGGTGCCGGCCACCATTGGCTGGAGTTAGAAGCTTAAGTTTCTTTGCTTCTCTGTTTTTTCTGTATGCTCTCACATCAAAATATCATAAGCCACAAGCAATGCATGCTTGATTGTCTGTTAGTTTTATGAACTTTGTGGGATTCCATTCTTCAGGAGCACATTTGCCCACTGCTTGTTTTAGATCATCTCCAGTCACAGGGAAACCACTGCTAGCTAGGTGGAGGGTGGGAGCGACTGTTAAGAACACAGCAGGGATCTCCATGGTGCCCTGGTACCTGAAGTGACTTTTTTTAAAAAATTTAATTTAATTTTAAGTTCTGGAATACATGTGCAGGATGTGCAGGTTTGTTACATAAGTAAATGTGTGCCATGGTAGTTTGCTGCACCTGTCAACCCATCACCTAGGTATTAAGCCCTGCATGCATTAGCTATTTATCCTGATGGTCTTCCTCCCCCTGCTCACAGGCCCCAGTATGTGTTGTTCCCCTCCCTGTGTCCATGTGTTGTTCCCCTCCCTGTGTCCATGTGTTCTTCTTGTTCAGCTCCCACTTATAAGTGAGGACAGGCAGTGTTTGGTTTTCTGTTCCTGTGTTAGTTTACTAAGGATAATGGCTTCCAGCTCCATCCATGTCCCTGCAAATGACATGATCTCATTCCTTTTTATGGCTGCATAGTATTCCACGGTGTGACTTTTCTAACAGTTGTGCTGAAGCTGAGCTGTGGCCACAGAAGGAAAGCCTACCTCAAAAGAAGTGTAAAACTCTCCAACTGCTCACGAAGGTACCCCTCCCTGCTGAGAGAATGAGAGCTACCTCCACAGTCGTGGGAGGGCTCTTCAAGCTGAACTGAGCTCAGAATATAAAATCACATTAAGCCTGGGACTGAGTCAGGAGCTACAGCCCACGCTTTTCTGCAGGTGCGCAGGAAAGGGGACAGGCAAAGAAGAATGAGAAAGTAGAATCTGAAATGTCAGGTTAGAATCCTGATTTCGGATCCTGTATGACTGAAGACAATCCTAACAAATATTGTCAGGGACCTAGGAAAGTAATGTGAATGGAGACTCTACTTGCTATTTCAGATAGTCCTGTGGATGAAGATCAGCTGTTTAAAATAAGGACACTTGCAAACTTTCCATCACTGGTTCTTTTCTTTCCTCTTGTTATTTTTGGTGCTTGTATGTGTGCGTGTGTTTTAAAAGGGCAGGTCAACAAGAAACAACTTTGACATATGTTCAGCATTTAACAGTCAATTTAATACATCTGTGTTCATTGTGTCACTTCCTCCCCAGGACACCCATGTGACGCAGGGAGGGTAGTTATTTCCATCTCCACCCACCACCCATTTTGTGGACAGGAAGGAACCAGGCTTAGAAAGGTTGAGTGACTTGCCCAAGATCACACAATTCATATAAAGGAGCCAAGACTTTGACTCAGGTCTTCCAAATTCCCAAATGAAGCTCCTTCCAACACTTGTTTCTTAACTCATTGCAAAATTAGTTTAAGTAAAGGAATTCTAGCATTGAGAAGTGCAAGAGAAAGAACATTATGCTCACCTTCAGCAACAGAACCATCGTATAATTGTTTCTGTAATAATCAGAAGTCATAGCAATTGTCCTAAATCCATACAGGGATAAATGAGTAATGGATATGTCTGGACGACCATCCTGGTGATTATGCCCCAGGCAGTAGGCCCACTGCAAGGCAGTTCAACTGCAAATTAGAGTTGGAACCACTGTATAAGGCTTGCCACTTATCCAGAGACAAGCATGTTATGTCACAATTCACAAATCACAGCATTACCACACACAGTTCTCACTGAGTATTTATGTAGCCTGCCACATACCCAGAGTTCCTCTGAAAGAAGTGGAGAAGAAGCTTCAGACCACAGCTCCTTCACAGGAGAAACTGTCAGTCTAGCCCATTTATTATGATTTTTGTGATCCCTTATTATCCCCATGGAAATATTTGAGTCTGGCATTCTGACGTGAAATACAAGGTTTATAAGACGTCCTTTATTCATGCAAGTAAAGAAGAAAGATTTATTGAACACTTTCTATGTGCCAGTTACCTTAGTTACTGCACACCTGCGATTAAAGAGACCTCTTAACTAAGAAGAAAATTTGCTTTGAGAATAAATATGTTAACCCCCAAATAGGGGTTACCTATGACTGAAGACAATCCTAACAAATACTGTCAGGGACCTAGGAAAATAATGTGAATGGGGACTCTACTTGCTATTTCAAATAGCCCTGTGGATGAAGATTAGCTGTTTGATGAAGAGACCCCAAATAGGTATCTTTTCCCTATTTAGCAGTCATATATCATGACTTACACAGAACCAAAGATTTTAAATGTTTCAAACTCTTAAAAATAACAGTCCCTTTAAACATCTCCTTGTCAGAGATCCTCTCCCCAGTTGTTACCTATTTTCAGATATTTATTTTTTCTACACAGTCACACGGAAATAACAGGAAGCCTCTGAGGAAGTACACATCTATTTTATTTTCGGGGATTGAATTTTCCAGAGACCAAATAAAGAACAGAAGCAGGTGGTACTGTCATGGTCAGAATCAGGGTCCCAGATCAAAACTCAAATGAATTTTTACAAAGAAAATTATTCATTGAAAAAGATGTGTCCTGAGATTTCTGCCATGCTCATGTTACCAAATTAATCAGTGAAGCTCCTCAAAAGAGGGGAAAATAAAGCTAGAAGTCAAGTTAGAGACAAATATACCTAGTGTTCTAAACCTGCTCTCTATTTCATTTTTGACCTGTATATCAAGTAGAATCATTTATCCTGTAGTGGTAGGAAATGAAGTTTTTCAGATAAATGAAAGTTGCAAAAACAAAAAGCAACCCACTGCCCCCAAAACCCCAAAGCATATTGCTTTCTTTTTCATTCTAACCAAGTTTGAGCAATATCGTTCTAAAAACCTATTGCATACTGCTCTGTCAGGGTAAGCAGACAGAGCAGTATTAAATATTATACAACATTTAGTCTCCTTCTAATGACATTGGGCCCTGCTTCCTCAGGTTAGCAGCAGGGGATTTAGAGGACTCAAAGCCACTGGATAAACATAAAGTAAGTCTTCCTAGATCATCCATTAAACTGGAAAACCTGTAGGGAAAAAGTGTAAACCTCAGTGCTCTTAAAAGGTTTTGTCACACATGTTCAGAAAAGTTAGCAAAATCTTATTTTTTTTACCTAAATTGATTTTGTATTATCCTTTTTTTCTTTTCTTTTGCTTTTTTGTGAATGCCTTGGATGTAGAATTCTTTTAAGCCCAGTAAGTGGTTGAAAAATGTGCAACTTTTTTTTTTTTTTTTTTTTTTTTTTGGCTGGACGTGGTGGCTCATGCCTATAATCTCAGCACTTTGGGAGGCCCAGGCGGGCAGATCACCTGTGATCAGGAGTTCGAGACCAGCCTGACCAACATGGAGAAACCCCGTCTCTACTAAAAATACAAAATTACCTGGGCATGGTGGCGCATGCCTGTAATCCCAACTACTTGGGAAGCTGAGGCAGGAGAATCGCTTGAACCTGGGAGGTGGAGGTTGCGGTAAGCCTACATCACACCATTGCACTCCAGCCTGGGCAACAAGAGTGAAACTCCATCTCAAAAAAAAAAAAAAAAAAACCACTTTTGTTATTGGAGAATCTGGTGACATTAACATTGTAGTTGCATCAAAACAAAAGGAGTTGGTAATGTATCAGAGAGAGCGTGTAAATCCCACTGGCCTACTTGGCCAGGGCTCATCTGTGAAAGCACAAAACCTGGAGTATTTTATTTTTCTGCAAGGTCAAGAAAGCTCAGGCAGCTCCTTTAGAAAAAAACAAAATAAAACAAAACAAAACTAGAGTATCACATTAGAATATGTTTTTATATTTGTGGGAAGGGGGAGAGAAGAGGGGGTGGTGTTATTGTTGGTTTTGGTTTTGGTTTTGACTTTTCATTCTCCAAAAGCCCCACAAATCTGCTTGATTCCCTACTGCAGTTGGCACTGACCATAGATTTAGATTACAGCATGTGGCTATGCTTAGTTCCCTGATAATACAAAAGGCAAAAGTCTCAACAATTTATCTTTTGGAGTCATTCATTGTTTGCCATTTTAACAGTAACAATTTTTGAATTATTTTTTCACCCCTGGACATGGAAGTGTCTGGCTGGAGGAGAAGAAAAGAAAAAAAAAAAAAAAAAGAGCTAGCATTTAAGAAGAAGAGGAGCCTGGCATGAAAACTGAAGAGGAACAGATACAGAGAAGGGAATTGGGCTTACCTGTTAGTATCAAAAAAAAGATAAGGTGGTGGTAGGTGAGCTTGGAAGAACAGTTTCAGTGAGGTGCTGAGGATAGAAACCAGACTGTAGGGAATGAAAGGTGAAGAGTAGTTGAGGAAATGGAGCCAGGGAATGACAGCTTTTTGAGTTTGCTTGTGAAGGGAAAGATGCAAGTTAGTAAAGGAGTGGAAGGGTGGCTCCTGCGAAGGATTTTAGGCTGCATCTTGCATGAGGACATGGTGCTCTTCGACATAGATTCTAAGTGCCATAGGTCCTTCAGGCTGCAGTTGGAATTCTTGGTGAATCAGCAACATCAATGGCTTCATTTAAAAGTGGAAGAAGCAAGGGACATGTATTTACAATGTACTCTACTCCAGATGGTTTTCTGGATGTTTATTCATTCTTCAGAAGGTCATGCTGTATCATCTCTATCTAGATGCTCAGCAAGCAGCTCTGTCAAGACCAAGGTACATATATAAAAAGAACCCCCTTTTCCTACAGCATGAGTTACCTAGACCTTTTCTACCTTGAGCCAGTCCTCAGATGTGCTGGGAGAGGATTTTAATACTCTCTTCCCAGCTCATGATGACACCGAGGATCAGGACACTGAGACCCTTTCGGTAGACAGCCTGCAGCCATCGTGGGTACACATTTGCTGAAGATGTGTGGCCTCATGAATGGAGGACCTATAAAATGACCACAGTTAAATAAAATCCAAGATGTAGAGTGTCCAGTCCTGGCCGTGTGACCAGTGTCCTTGCTCAGAAAGAGTAGAGAAGATCCATGCAGGTAGCTGGCCCAGGGCACAGGAAATGCTCAATCTCGTGGCCAGACAAGAAGGCAGTGAGAAGCCTGGGTGTGGACCTGCAGGCAGAGGCATCATGGAAAGAAAGGTCAAAGAGTCAGAGAGGAGGAAGCACAAGACACGCAGCAAATGCAGCCGTGCTGCGTTCAGCAGAGTCTTCTTTGGGAAGCGGTGGGCCCATGTGCTAGAGAGCCTGCCTCAGGAAGGAACCATGGAGACTATAAAAGATACCAAGGGAAAAGAAGAACAGGAGAGAAGGAAATGAAAACCTAGCAGAGAGGTGTCACATTTCTTTTGGCATTTAAAACACTTCCAGATTGCATCCTTAAATTTTGCTGGACCAAGGATTACAAACTTCTGGCAAACTCAAGGCCTTAACTTTGGCATCCCAGGCCTTGTAATATCAAATCACAGCTCAATGTTAAGTTTTATTATTCAACATCAATGGAAAGGTCAGGGGGAAAAAGAGCTCTGTGGTGTTCCATTAAAGGAAAAACCTGATCATCTTAAAGCAATATGATCTTAAGGGAGCCCACGTTATAAAGGGCGGTGGGTAGAGGAATATGGACAGTGAGTGCTTGTTACTCCCTTGGAGCTCATTTGCATGCTGGGAAGGGTGTTAGCATTCACATTTTGCAAGAATATCAGAAGGCCGGTCCTGCTCAGGGGTCTTTTTCTGGCCTGACAGAGTTAACACTTCTATCCAAGTCTTTGATTGATGGGGAATAGTGGAAACAGCTGTCAGTAGATGGTTACACATTTAGGTGAAACATGACATGTTACTCCTCTTTCCTGCCCTAAAATATGTTGTTTTGTAAACCTGATCCTGTGTCTATGCAACATTCTCCACATCACCTGGGAAGTATGAAAGGACCTCCCCCGCAATCATCCTCCTGGGTTTCACAGGCATCCTTCTTAGACCATCTTGAAGACAGTCAACTGGCAGATTTCATTTTGGAGTGCTCAGAGATAAGTTCATCAAGATACGCCACTGGATGTTCTGCTATAACCAGTCCAAAATGCTCCTACAGAGAAGTCTGTGACTTCCTGTGTCACAGGCAGGAGCTACAAGGCAGGCGTTTGAGTTGCACTTAGTCACATTGCATGGCTCAGCTACCCGTCAAGACTGAGCTGCTGTTACTGCATTGGTTTTTTCGCCATATACAATTGCTCCTAGACTTCTGAACTTTGAATTTTAAATCCCAAAGTTTCCTACTCTACCTCTTTACCTGCTCCTGACCGTGCCCTGATATCCCAACTCTCAACCCTTCCCTATTCTCTGCTCTGTAATCCACTTTGGCCCTCCCTCCCACAAGTCTGTGATAGAAGAACATACTTTGTATGATCTTGATCCTTTTGTATTTATGAAGGCTTGTTTTATGCTCAAAGACATGATTTATCCTGGAGAATGTTTTCATGTGTGCTTGCAAAAAATCTGTATTCTGCTGTTGCTGGATACAGTGTTCTACACTGTCTGTTAGGTCTAGTTGGCATATGGTGTTGTTCAAGTCCCCTATTTCCTTATTGATCTTTTCCCTAGTTCTACCCATTGCTGAATGTGGAGTGTTGAAATCTCCAAATATTATTGTTGAATCATCTATTTCTCTCTTTGATTATGTTAGTTTCCTTTATCTCTCTTGGAACTCTGCTGTTAGTTGTTTGTATGTAATTTCTATGTATTTCTGATGGACTGATTGATCCTTTTATCATCATGAAATGTCCCTCTTGATCAGGAAATGTAACTAATGGGTGCTAGGCTTAATACCTGGGTGATGAAGTAATTTGTACAAAGAACCCCCATGACACAAGTTTATCTATATGACAAACCCGCACATGTATCCTTGAATTTAAAGTAAAAGTTTTAAAAGTTCCTCTCCATGTCTAGTAACATTTTTTTTGTTGTTTTAAAATCTACTTTGTCTAATAACATAGCCTGTTTAGCTTTCTTATGGTTACTGTTTGCATGATGTATCTTTTACTTTTGACTAATTTGTATGTTTGAAGGTAAATTGTATCTTTTGTAGCATACCGTCAAATCTTGTTTTTTTTAAATCCCATGTGACAATCTGACTTTTGATTGGATTTTTAATCTATTTGCATTAATGATAGTATTTATATAGTTGTATTCATTTCTGCCGTTTTACTTTTTTTCTACGTAGCATGTCCTTTTTGTCTTCCTCCTTTAATGCTTTATTTTGTATTAAGTGAATATTTTCTGGTGTACCATTTTAATCCCTCTAATGATTTTTCATTGCTTGTTTTGGAGTTATTTTCCTAGTGGTTGCTTAGGGCTTAAAATATACGTCTCTACTCTATCAGAAGCTACTTTATATTTATACTAATTAATTCCAGTGAGATAGGTTAATCCTATATATCTCTATTCATGCTTCCATTTTTTATGCTATTATTGTTGTATGTGTCTGTGTAAGTATTCAAGTTATTGTCTGGTGTCATTTCATCACTCCAGGACAGCTTTGCTCCCACCCCCTCCTTTGTGCTGTTACTATCAACTACATTACACTTACATGTTATAGTTCCACAATAAAATTATATACATATTGTTTGATACAGTTGGTTTTTAGACCAGTTTAAAAAAGAAATATGCAATTATACTGTCCTTTATAATAACCTATACAATTACTTTTACTGGTGTTCTTTGTTTTTTCATGTGGAATTGAATTAACCTCTACAGTCACTTGCACTTAGACTGAAGAAATTCCTTTCATATTTCTTGTAAGGCAGCTCTGTTAGCAATGAATTCCCCCCATTTTTGTTTATCTAAGAATATCTTTCTTTCACCTTAATTTTTGAAAAATAGTTTTACTGAATACAAGAGTCTTGGTTGACAGCTTTTTTTCATCAGGATTTCAGTGTGTCATTCCATTGGCTTCTGGCCTTCGTCATTTCTCATGAGAAGTCAGCTTTTAATCTTATTGTCCATGACAAGTTAGTTTTCTCTTGCTGCTTTCAAGATTTTCTCTTTGTCTTTAGCTTTCAACATCTTAACTATGATGTAGTTAGGTCTGGATCTCTTTGTATTGATCCTACTTAGAATTTATTAAGCCTCTTGGATCTATAACCTAATGTTTTCATAAAATTTGGGGTGTTTTTGCATTATTTCTTTAAACATTTTTTTCCACTTTTTCTCTCTCTCTTTTCCCCTCCGTCTTGTACTCTCATTACTTGTATGCTGGTGTCCTCAGTGGTGCCCCATGTTTCACTGAGGCTCTCTTCCTTTTACTTGCATTATTCTTTTTTTTTCTTTGTTCTTGAGAGTATGTAATCTCTAATGATCTATCTTCAGGTTCACTAATTCTTTCTTCTGTCAGTTCAAATCTCCTCTTGAGCCCTATAGTGAATCTTTCATTTTGGTTATTGTACTTTTCAACTTCAAAATTTCCATTTGGTTTTTAAAAATAATTTATATCTCTTTATTGATCGTCTCTATTTGATGAGACATTGCATTATAGCATCCTTTGCTTCTTTCTTTCTTTCTTTCTTTCTTTCTTTCTTTCTTTCTTAGTTTTTATTTTCAACAAGTCCTCAGAGCCAAACCTTTACTTCTTTAAGCATTGCTCCCTTTGGTTCTTTGAATAGATGTATAATGACTGATTTGAAGTCTGTCTCCTAAGCTGACATACATGCTCTTTCATAGGCAGTTTCTATTGCCTGCTTTATTCTTGTGTATGGGTAGCATATTCTTTGCATTTACGTAATTCTTTATTGAAAATTGGATGTTTTAGATAATATAGCAACTCTAGATATTGATCCCTACCCACCTTTTCTGGGGCTTGTTGTTACTGGTTTGTCTAGTGATTTGGATGGACTATCTCAGTGAAGTCTAATTTTCCTTAGTATGAGCCTATGAATTTGCTCCTCAGAGGGCATAGCCTTGGGCACATGCACCGTCACCCTAGGATGACAATGGTTTTAGCAGGGCTGTCTCTCTGTTTTTGTTGTTGTTGTTGTTGTTTTTCCTGACATCTCTGATAAGCTGACTGCATTTGTTGATATCATATGTAAATATTAGCCTTCACTAATTGACAGCTGATGGTTTTGTTGTTTTCAACATGTCTGGGCATAAATTTCCTCACAGTTTCATGCAGTTACATTCATCTCACTACAGGGGTAGTCTTTGAGGCCATTCTTTGAGTTTTGTTTCAAACCCATGAAGGCTCTTATTAACTGTCTCTTTTCCCTGGTTCTCTCTGTTAAGCATCTAGCTGATCTTTGCTAAACTTAAACTGGTTTAGCTTGTTGCTCTTGTGGAGCTACTAGTGAGTGTCCTTTTCTTTGGCTACCACCAGAATCTCCACTGTTTTCAACAGCACCGTTAGGCTTGAACTTCCTCACAGTCTGTGTTCCAAATACCCTCCATTACTTGGGGAAAACTATAAAACTCTCTGTTGTTGTGCCTGCCTTGTCCTGTGGGACAAATCTCTGGGCCATTGCTCTGGAACTGGCAGTGGGGACCGTGGTCTGCTTCTCTGGAAGCAACACCCTGCTTTATGAGTGCGGTGCTGGGAAGGGGGAATTAGCCTTTTGCCTTCCCAGCTTACTTCTCCTGGCATGGAGCCATCACTTTATGAGCAGGCAAAGGCAATCAAGACCTGGTATTCTTGGCCTGCTTCACCTGGAACAGAACTTCTGCCTTACAAAGAGGGGCCTGGGTGGAGGAAGGAAGCCCCAGATCTCTCATTTGCTCTTGCCTGGCCTAGAGCTTATGCAATACAGAGACAGGGGTCATGAGAAATGTGGGTGGCCTGCTTTTCCCAGGGAGATAGCATAACCTTAGACTGGGAGCTAGGGGGAGTGGAAGCTTCATGTTCTAATTTACACTCACCCAGAGTAGAGCTTCCATCATGCAGAGGTGGGGGGTGGGGAAGGAACAAGTCATGGCTCAAATGCCAATGAACTCTTACTGTTTTTACTGAGATTTAGTAGATTTCCTTGAATAAATATTTCTCCATTTGCTGTGTGCCTTTAGACAATTCTCAGAGATTTCAAATGGTTTTTGTTGTCGTTCTTTGTTTTAATAATTTTCACTGACTTGGATTGTTTCACTGGTGATGAGGTCCACTGAGCTTCCACCACCATTTTGGAAATAGCAACTCCTTTATCTCTGATTCTTGAAACTGAGAAACCATTGTTTTGTGTTCCTCTGGAAAGTCCAAAAGAGTCCTGGCAGCTGGTGTTTGAAGGAAGGAAGAAGGAGAGAAAGAAGGAGGAAGTGGGGAGGAAAGTTGGCCTTGTTGTTACATAAAGCTTTATCAGAACAACTTTCTACACAGCCATATTTATGTATTCAGCAAACCTGATTGAACACTACACACATGAGACCCTGTGTTAACTCCTGGAGTGCAATGTCCTGATGTCAAGGAGCTCACAGAGATGTCTGTCAGAGAGATTGACAAAAGTAAAGAAGCACTTGCCATGTAATATGGAAGGGATGATGGGGGCAAGAGCTGAGTACTATGCTTGGAAAGAAGGGAGTGACATTCTGCCAGGAGGAATTAGAGTGGGCTTCAGGGGCAGCAATATTTTAGCTGCCTATTGAAATAAATTCATCAAACAGAGGTGAGGGAGAAGAGAATTTGAGGAACAGGGGATAGTATGATCAAAAAGAACAGAGGCGTGCAAAATCATGGGATGTCTGAACTGTTTAGAGGATGCCAAGTAGTTGAGTGTAGTTAGAACACAATGTACCCTTTATGGGGGGGGAGTGGCAGAAGAAAAGTCGTAGGGTGGGGCCCAGTTGTTACATACACAAGATTTGGACATGATGCCATAAACACTGGGGAACCTCTGAAAGTATTTAAGCATCAGAGAGAAACTTCAGATTTATTTTGGAAGGATATTTCTGACATTCATAGGAAGACGGTCAGACTAAAGGCAGGAAGACAAATTAGGAAGGTGTTGCAGCAGTTTAGGCCTGAGATGATGAGCGTTTGAACCAAGACAGTGGTGCTGGAGTTAAAGAAGAGAAGGATAGGAGAGGACCAGATGAGAGGAAGTCAAAAGGTCTTTGTGACCAATTAAATGCCAGTGAAGAGGAGGGAGGAGTCCGGGATGATTCATAAGGTTTGCTTTTGGCAACTTTTCAATTACCTGCTATTGTCTCTTGATGATAATGTCATTACTTTGATTTCTTGAGACCAGAGTCACACGTCAAAAAGTCTTCATTTGCCAAAGATGCATCTTGCCATGCTCTATGAAGACATCTGCCCATTCTTCTTGCCCTCCTTTGATAACCTTATGGTCAGTGATGCTGCCACCAGAGACTGTCCCTTTCAAGGCATGTGCAAACATGGGGTATGATATCCCCGTCCACCTACTGAAGCAGCAGAGTTTGTCCTTGCCCTGTTCTGGAAATGAGAAATGCGCTGACATCTGGTGATGCCATAAATATTTGTAACAGTGGGCTACTAGGAAAGAACTCCATTGACCAATTGGAATTTACAGATACATCTTAGAGCTGCTAAGTCCTGTTCGACTTTTTGCTCAAGTGTCTAACAAGCACAAAACCAGATTTCTTTTGTATAAGCTTTCTTTTGCCATAAACTGGGACAGCCATGCTTTCAGTGACCCAATGTTTGTTGCACATTTATAAGAGTCAAATGATCATTTTTTAAAAAGCAGTTCTCGGAAGGCTTTTTTTCCATCGTAGGTATATCATTCTACTGAGTCAACAAGTTGTGCTGATCTCTCATAGTCAAGAGTCCATTGGGCTCCTGCGGGGTCTTGTTAGCGTGAGTCCCACTCCACTCAGCGGTGCTGATGAGCATTCCTGCTGGCCCCGCCCGGCCGCCGCAGCCCACTGGCATCCAGGCTATGGAGACGAGCTACCAGGTGATGGCCCGGCTAGGTGCGGAGGAGGAGGCAAGTGGCTGTTTTGCATTCCAGATACCACTTTTAAACAGATGCTCATAGTTTTTGATTATAAGAGAACGACTGTGTGAGGTAAAGAACATTAGATCCAAAAGTAGGGACACTTCACTGGGACCCTTAGGTCAGCACGCAGGTTTATGCTTAATGCGCTGGCTGAGCTAATGCACACATTGATCTAATTGAGATCACTTTTTCCAAGAGGAGGGTAAGCACATGGTTCCCTCATCCTCCAGATACTTAGCAGCCAAAATAAATATGTTTTCGTTTAGGCTGAAAATGCAGATGGTCTCCAAATGCCTGATAGACTATCTTGTTAATCAAAGCCGGGCCAACATAATCACCGTCCGCTGCTCAGCTCTGAGCATGAGAATAGCCCTGCCTCATTCCTCCCTTTCGGTGCAGACTGCCTCACCAAGCACGACAACGGTCAGATGTGGCCGCCATCTGCAAGCTCTTCTCTGGCTGCTTTTGGTCCCACCAGCCTGGCCCCTGCCAGTCTATCAGACCATAACACACATGTAGTAGAAACATAAATACGATCAGCTACAAACTGTCAGAGTAATAAATATGTACACCCACTAAACAAGGATATTTGAAAATGTAAAGAAAGAGACAGTGGGAGATTATTGCAGTGACACCCGAGGTAAATTTTAAAGAGAGCAGTGATTTGACAGAGATGTGGGAAGAGGAAAATGAATGATGACCCAAAGGAGAGAGGTGGAAGGAGGAAAATGAATGATGACCCGAAGGAGAGAGGAGGCAAGCCAACTTATTTGGTTAAAATGTGAAAGGCCAGCAGAAGATAGGGGCAGATCTAGAATGACAGCATCCAAAGGGTCTAAGATTTGGAATTTTTATTTAATACAAAAGACAACTGACAGTGACTATAGGGAATCAGAAGAGACGTGTTGATATGAAAAATGTTTAAATAAGTTAGAAAAATGACCATCTGATGGGACATCATACAATTATTTTTTAAGATGGTTTTGAGGAATTTTTAATTACAGAAGAAATGTTTTATGATGTGATGAGAAGTAAAAAAGATGAATACACTTTTATAATTTCAATGATGTTAAATAGATCTAAACATGCATAGAAAAATGTCTGAAAGAAAATACACTAAAATGTTACGGTTGCCATCTCCTGGTAGTCAGATTAGAGATTATTCTCCTCTTTTGTTGAAATATTCAAATGTTCTACAAAGAGCATATTATTTTAAAATCTGAAAAACTAACATGTTATTTTAAGAATATTTTCAGAGAAATTTGATTGGATAGTAGGTTGGGATTGATGAGGCTGGAGGTAGATTGGACAATAGAGGCTTAAATAGTATTTAAGCTGTTAGTTGGAGGCCTAGTCTCACACTGTGGAAGTAAGATAAAGGAGAGAAAATGGGGGAGCTTAGTTCCGAGGAATAACAGAAGGGACACCATGAGGTTGCATGTTACCTATTCAAAGAGATGAAAATAGAAGCCAAATGTCTTGGGAAGAATAAGGTATTACCAGTAATTAAGTTGAAAGTAGAGAGGATTGGGCAAAATTTAACTCAGTGTAGTTAAATTTCATCTTAACTATTGTCTTAGCTGTTGATGGAACAAAGTTAGGCTGAAGACATTCTATTTGCTGTGTTAATACAGGAACTCTTAGTAGATTTTCTTACTGAGGGCTTTAGTTTGCTGAATTTTCTTTTTTTTCTTTTTTTTTTTTTTTTTTTGAGGCGGAGTCTCGCTCTGTCGCCCAGGCTGGAGTGCAGTGGCGCGATCTCGGCTCACTGCAAGCTCCGCCTCCCGGGTTCCGGCCATTCTCCTGCCTCAGCCTCCCGAGTAGCTGGGACTACAGGCGCCGCCACCACGCCCGGCTAATTTTTTGTATTTTTAGTAGAGACGGGGTTTCACTGTGTTAGCCAGGATGGTCTCGATCTCCTGACCTCGTGATCCGCCCATCTCGGCCTCCCAAAGTGCTGGGATTACAGGCTTGAGCCACCGTGCCCGGCCTGAATTTTCTTTAATGTTGAATATTTGATCCATGCTAAAATGCTAAAAACCAGCCTTGATACCTCCAGCTCTGTATCTAATCATCAACTAAGGAAAATTTACTGAATATTTTCTCTGTCCAAGTTCCTAGCCCTTATAATCTAGTAGCAAATATATATATATATATATATATATATATATATATATATATATGCATATATTTATGACATATATACAAACTACTATGGAAAAGACAAAATATGTAGGTCTCTGAGACAAGGACAGATGCTTTGCTATGGGCCTCTCATTTCAGATATCTGGTCAGCCTTCCATTATCTGGCTCCACCCCATCTCTGTAGACTCATGTTTTATTATTCTTCAGTAAATACCTCTACCCTACTCAGGCTGGCTATTGACTCTCTTCCCAGCCCATCATGCTCATTGTATCCATTAGGATGCTTTCAGCTACAAGTGTTATCTATCTATTAATGACTTAAGTTATAAGGACAGTCACTGTTTTCTTACAATGAAGTTCAAAAGGTAGGTGATCTCGTGTCGGTCAGGCAGCTCAGTGATTGTCATCAGGGTCTCAGTTTATTACTTCATCATTCTTAGTGTACTAACTTTGGATCTTCATATGAGTTGCCTCATGGTGATAAGATGTCTCCTATAGCTCCAGACATTACATAATGTTCACATTTAAGGCAGGAAGGAGGAAGGAATGGCGCCAACAAGTTCTCCTCTTGAGTTTGTCTCTTTATCAGGAAAGCAAAAAGCCTTCCGAGAATATCCCTCCAAACATTCTCATGCATTTTCCTTGTCCATAAAGTAAATGTATCACACAGCCATGCTTAGCTTCAAAGAAGCCTGGAAACAGGTGTATGGCTTTTCCAGCCTCCAGAGCTGCACCATTTAATATGATAGCCTTGAGCTACATGTGACTATTGAATACTTGGAATGTGGCTAGTGCAATTGAAATTGTCTCTGAATTTCTAATTTTATTTCATTTTAATTAATTTAATCTAAGCATAAAATGGAAGCAGAAAAATGTCTCCATTACATACAACTTTTTTGTTTTGAAAGGGCTACATGTCACTTTAGTAATTGCATAGTATAAAATATTAGTATTATAGTACATGTATAAACATGTACACACGCTTTTAGTATTACACATAAACACTTCATTGACTGGTTTTGTCAATACAGATACAAATATTAAAAGATAATAATTTTTTAGTATTCAGTTTGGCTATATTTTACACTTATAAACTTATAAAACATAGATGTAGATCAGATTTTTCTACTGTAAATTCAGTGTCTGAATTAAGATGTGCTGTAAGAATAAAATATGCAAACAAGTACAGATATTTAGCATAAAAACAAATGTAAAATATATCAATAATTTTATGAATATTGATTATATGTTGAAATTGTAATATTTTTTATGAGTTTAATGAAACATTATTAAAATTAAGTTCACCTTTTCTTACATTTTTAATGTAAAAATAAAAACTAAAGCTATTAATTTTTAGTAAAAACTACTAGAAAATCTAAAATTATATGTATGACTTACATCATAGTTTCATTGGCCGCTGCTGGTGTAGAGTGAAAGGAAGGTAAAGGTGAAGAGAATTGACCATAATTTGTAGGTTAGTCAACCCATAGGGTCCACCTCACTTGTATTGCCTGTGTTATCAGCTGATGAAGAACACTTCCCCTCTCATAGGTCTATAATAGTCATTTTAGACTATTACATGATGAATGCTATAATTGTCATTATAGACCTATGATTTATTTTTAATTTACTCTTATTGTTATTAAGTTGGACATTAAACAAGATCTAGCTGGGCTTAAAGCAAATCCTAACTTAAGGCTAACCTCTTCCAAAACTCTCTTTTGACCACTTAATGTAGTGTTTTCATTCATGCATGCCTACTTTCATAAAACATTTATTATATATTGAAATGAATGTGAAGGAATGCAAGAATGAAGCTAATAATTTTTCCAAGAGGAGTCATGAACAGTTTCTCAGAAGAGAGAGTATCTGAACTGAAATTAGAAGAATGAGTTGAAGCCTGCCATGTTGGAAAGGGTATTCTAAGCCAAGGAAGCAGTATTACAAAGGTTTGAAAAGACATACTGCATTTGGACACTGGAACTTTTGTGTACCTGGGGTAAAGACTGTTTGGAATTGAGGCTAGAGTTTGGACTTTCTGTAAGAGTAAAGTTCAGAAGTAAGTATTTTGTCTCCCACATTCAAGTGGCAATTTAGCTGCATATAGGATTCTAGGTCGATACATGTTTTCTCTCAATACGGTAAAAGTACTATTATGTTCTTTTTATTTCCATAGTTGTTATTAGAAAGTATGCTGTCAATGTAATTGTCATTCCTTAGTAGACAATATGTCTTTCCCCTGGCTACTTTTAAGATCTTTTGTTTTTTGTGCTCTCAGTATCACTATTATATCTAGGGAATAAGTTTTGTTTATATTTTTCCTGATCAGGATTTATTGTGCTCCTGGATATTGGGTGTCACATATTTATTATTTCTGGAAAATGCAGAGCTATTATCTTTTCTAACATTACCTGTCCTCCATTCTATCTATTGACATCTTTGGAGCTTCCTATTACACATGTGCTGAATCGTATTACTCTTTCTCTTTCACATCTCAATCTCTCTTTCATCTTTTCCATTTCTTTAGATGTCTGTACTGCACTTTAAGTGATTTTCTCAGATTAATATTTCCTGTTTTTTTCTCTTTGAGTCTTCATATCAAAAAGTGTCTGAAGCTTAAAGTTTAGGTTTCCACTATTGCAACATAAGAGTTCTAATATATACTCACAATGCTACTTAGTCATCATGTTCCGTCAGAAATATCTACTGTATTTAACACTTCTTTTCTATTCCCACTGACCTCCTCATTGTTGGTTACATTACTTAGATGATGAGGCAGTGTAGTAGTCAGTAAAGGAGGCTCAGAAGGGACAGTCACAGACACACAAGGGGAATGTGGAGAGAACTATGCTAAGAAGCCAGAGAAGAAAATTTTAATAATTAAGGAATATTTTTAAATACCTCAGAGAGGCCAAGAGGCATGAGAATTGCAAAATGTGCACTTGAATTGCCAGTTAGGAGTTGATTAATGACTATTATATTCTGCCCCTTTTTTCATGGTTTTTATTGACTCTTTATCAACTACAGTGATTACCAGAAAGCAGAGAAGATAAATATTCAAGAAATATTGGGTGATCGATTAATGGATTTTATTCTGGGGTTTGGGGAACATACGAAAATAGCCATTTGGTAACCATTGTTTTTGTATGAAGGACAAGAAGTGATAGAGTCAAGAAATAAGAAAAACAGTATTAAATTGAAAGTAATTTAGAAAGGATGTAAGAGTTGGAAGTCAGACAATTTGTCCCAGAGCCAAATTCCTCATGCAGCTTATGGTATCTTCTTCAGTGACATAGATGAATGGGCAGCTAATGTAAAAGATTAATTGGAAATCTCAAACCATTCCAGAAAACACACACTCGGACAACATTGCCTTTCAGTCCACCCTGGACCCATTTCCCTTTATTGTGGTCCTGGGCAGTGTTAATATACCCTAGACATCAGAAAAGCAAATTTGTCTTTTGAGATCAGTTACTACTCTTGCAACTGACAAAGAGGTAATGATCATTTCAAATGTTTCCTCAACCAAAGACCATTAATGAAACAGGTATCCTCAGAAAAATGCTCTGTAATAGAAGGTCTTGGGATTTTTCATAGATTATAGATCCATCTCTGGGTCACATTTATTTAATTTGATTGCTTTGTCTATCAGTTCATCTGTCTAAGTAACTAGCTTTGGGCAACTTGGAGGCATCCATCATCACTGATTCTTTAACAAAGTTATGGGTTAAGTCATCTAAAGAAAGATATATTTTCCTTGACCTCAATTCCAGTAGGTCCAAAGGAGTTGGAAGTGGGAGGGGAGAACGTCCAGGAATCATAGCATTATAGGAATCTTATGCTGTTGACTGCAAGGCTTGATTTTGCGCCTGTTCTGAAATGAATTTTCCTGACCATTTGCTTTCTGTGCCATTTTTACTGTTTATTTTGTTGCTTGGCTTACACTGGGCCTGAACTTGACTTTGATCCATACGTCTGGAAATCATAGTTGCAGTTTGCTCTCCTTTTTCACATCCTGCTCTTTTAATAAAAATGTTCCCCTTTTTCTTGAACAGAATGGTTGATCACAGCATTTGGTAAGGGCAAAAGCTGATAATTTGCTTAAAATGAGTCACTTTTGTGCCAGACTGGGAGCCCCATGACTCATAATTACAAGTTCAAAGACTAACTGTTTGTAACAAGAGGAAGCCCAGCCAGAGGGGCTTTCAGCTTACCCACTCTTTGCATTCTTCATATCCAGAGAGCAAATTCTTGCCCAAGGCAACCAAAAGCTCATTAGTGAACTCAGTGAAGTGAAAGGCGACTTCCTGGGCCTGGGCAGAGAGGACGGTCACTACCAAGCCATACCAGCTACAAACAGTTAACTAGGTCCTGGAGCACCCGCCAGTGAACATTTTTCACCACAGATGAATGCCAAGCTGAGATTTTAAGCAAATCCAATTTAGATTCTTCTTCAACCTAGCAGCTTAACTTTTAGCACCCTTTCCTTCCTTTTCCTCTTCCTGTCATATAACAGATCGGGGCAATTGGGGATCTAAGCCCTTGGTATTGTTTTCCACAATCCAGTTCTGCTTCTGGATTAAAGACAAGACAGGATTTATAAACCAACAGCAGCAACAACAGTTGCCCAAAACAGGCCTATGAAGTAGACATTAGCCCTATTTCATGGATGAGGAAACTGAGGATGCCGCCTATCTGCAGGCTCGTGAATTGCAGCCTCACCCATTTTGAAGGGCTGTCTTTGTAGTATCTGATTCACAAGCCACACTGAGCTGCTGTGTGATCATTCAAGACCTTTCATCCTAGCTACCCATTTTCAGTAAGCTCTTCTGGACAGATGGGGTCCTTGCTTTCATTCAGTGTATACTATGACTACCTAATATGTGCCAGACACAGTAAGTATTCATGCCACACCTTCCAGAACCCTTTTTCAGTTTTCATCATCTGGAATGCCGTGCATGCATTTCACAGCCTGACCATTCCCTTTTCACAGACATGTGTTTGCTCCCTAACCCAAGTTTTCTGGGAGGCAAGAACCTTAACATTCTATCCTCACAGCCATGCCCCTACCTCGGCCTTATCTCACACACACACACACACACACACACACACACACGCATAGATATACACATACAGGTGTAATTATTTCCACTGCAGGCAGGAAAACCAAGAAACAGAGGACTTAAGTAATTTTCTCAAGGTTATACCCTAGTAGAGTGCATTTTTATAACAGTTCTTTCCTCTAAAAGTGCTGTCAGGGAATAAGCTGGCTTCCTAGAAAGCAAGAACTTCAGTTCCTCCATCTGAGAATCCAGCCTACAGGAATAATCCAGAATGCCTTTGTGCAAATACACTTTTTCAGAGAGACCTTCCTCTAATCTTCCTCAGTAAAATAGCCTGCCCCATCATTCATATCTTTCTATCCTCTTACTTTTCATCATCTCTTTTCATAGAACTAATTAATAGCATGTGCTTATTTGCTTCTCTTGCCTGTTGCCCTCAGTAGAACATAAGCTCTCCAAAGGAAATAAGCCTTTGCTCACCACCATATTCCCAGCTCCAAGAATAGTGACTGACATATAGTGGCCACTGAGTAAATATTTGTTGAATTAATTAATTTATTAATGCACCAAGACACTCCGTGCAGCATTATTTGCATAGCGTATATATAAAACAATGTAAAATCCAGCATTAGAGAATGGACTATAATGGTGAATGTTATCCAGCCATAAAAAGCAACATTCCCAAAGATTTCCACTACTTACAAAAAAAGGATTATGAGATAATGTTAAGTAAAATTAACAGACTACAAAATTGTATATATAGTATCATCTTAACTATGTAGTAAAACAAAGCATAGAAAAACTGAAAGGAAAGTGGAGAGATTGTGAGTGATTTTTCTCACTTCTTTTATTAATTAATTTTTTGAAACAGGGTCTCACTTTGTCACCCAGGCTGGAGTGCAGTGGTGCGATCATGGCTCACTGCAGCCTTGACCTCCCAGGCTCAGGAGATCTTCCCACCTCAGCCCCCCGAGTAGCTGGGACCGCAGACATGTACCACAAGGCCTGGCTAATTTTTGTGTTTTTGGTAGAGATGGGGTTTCACCATGTTGCCCAAGCTGGTCTCAAACTCCTGGGCTCAAGCCATCTGCCCACCTCTGCCTCCCAAATTGCCAGTATTATATGTGTGAGCCACTGTGCCCAGCCTTTCTTGCTTCTTTACATCATTCTATGTTTCTCCAGTTTTCTTCAATGGGCAAGCTATACTTTGATAATTAGAAAAAGTAAAGTAATGCCTTTTGCATGTTCTTACCTCCTCAGGCATAGATGAGGTTGACATCTTTAAGACTTGCCTTCCATATCAACTGTATCCCCCTCTGAGCTGCTATAGGATAATGCATCTATGAAAGCAAAACTCCTCTGAAACTTTTCTGGAGGACCTAACATGATCCATCCATAATGGTAAATTACTTCTGTCTGTTAAGGATGTACAGATGCCAGGTACACATATTAGCTTGGATGACCCCATAGCATTCTGAAATGATGATAGATGTCTCCAAAGATTCTCATCTGTCACTTTCAGAAATGGAAGCTCTTGCCAGAAAAGGAAAGAGAGTGGCTCTCACTAGCCACCTTGCCATTTATATGTGGCGTTTTGTTTGGCTCCCTTTAGAGAGAATTATTCATGGACTTTAAATGTAGAAAGTAAAAATAAAAACAAAACAAACAAACCACAAACTCCCAAACATGAAAACCTAGTGAGAAAGAGATAGCAGAAGAGTGAGGTCATGAGGTTAGTCAGGGTACAGGTTAGCAAGGGCCTGTGGAAGTTGACACAAGCCAAGTCCCCCAGAACAGAAAGGTTTTTTAAAAATTCTGATTGTGGGTGCAGAGAGGAAAGAGCCCAATTCCAGGGTTGGCACCTTCATAGGAGAGCAGTTTGGGCTTGATGTGGGCAGGCAGGTGTGCCAATCTGGTACCTATCCGAGGACCTGTTTCCAATGGGACTGCGACTGCTCTCTCCCTTCCTTCCTCTCTTCCTTCCTTCCTGTACTGGAGGAGGAGCACTGAACAGGACAGGTTAGCCTCTGAGGAGTTTTCATTCCATACAATACTTACATACATGTGGTTTCAGAGGGTGGTAAGTGCTAAGGAAGGATATGAAACAGAAAAAGAGGGTAGAAAATCATTGTGGTGGGTTAGGGACAAGGGAGTTGCGAACTGAATAATGAGTTGATAATCATAAAGATCCCAGAAAAGAACATTCCAGACAGGGAAACAAGCAGCAAGTATAAAGGCCCAAAGGTAGGAACACACTACTTCCATAGTTGAGCAGCTGAAAGGCGGCCAGGGAGCCAAAAAGGCATGAACAAAGAACACCTGGGTGTGGCATGAAGAGGAAGGGATGTAGCCAGGGACCAGATGACGTCAGCAGGTCCTGCTAGCCTGAGGAGGTTGGGGTATATTCAGGTTTGGCTTTGTCCATGGGAAGCCACAGGAGAGTTTAAAGCAGAGAGTGACATAATCGTATTCTTAAAAGATCATTCGGATTGCTATACAGAGCATATATTGCAGGAGGGCAAGATGGAAGCTGGCAAGGCCGTCAGGAGACAGTACAGGGAAGAAATGGCAGTGACTTGGGTTAGGCTAAAAAAGAGACAAAGAGAAAGAGAGAGGTGTAAGGCATTATTCTGAAAGGACTGTTGGCAGGAGTTGCCGCTAGAGCTGATGGCATGTGGGGGTTGAAGAATCATGGAAGAATCTTAGGATTTTTTGCTTGAGCAAATGGTGCCATTTACTGATATGGAAACAATTAGGGGAAACAGCTTGGGATAGAGCTTAGAATGGAGCATGAAATTAAGAGTTCTGTTTGGGGTATGTTAAGTTTGATATGCCAATTAAACCTGCAAGTAAAGATTCCCAGTGGAGTGGACTGTCAGATGTCCCACTTTGGCACTCAAAGGGAAAGTCATTTTGGAGCCATTTGTGTATAATACATCATAAAGCCATGCACCTGAATGAAATCACCTGTTGAAAGAGAATAGTCTCCAGAGCTAAACAATATCTACAGGTTGGAAAGAGAAGCCAGGAAGGTAGGAGAAAATCTTGGAGGGAATATTGTCACAGAAAGCCAGGGAAGGAAGTGCTTCAGGCAGGAGGGAGCCGGTCAGCTGTTTCACCGACTGCGTATTGCCCAGGCTAGACTAGGTTATGCTCTGGTAATAAATGAACACAAAATATCAGTGTCACTTAATAAAATGTATTTTGCCCAGGCGCGGTGGCTCACGCCTATAATCCCAGCACTTTGGGAGGACGAGGGGGTGAATCTCCTGAGGTCAGGAGTTCAAGACCAGCCTGGCCAACATGGTGAAACCCCGTCTCTACTAAAAATACAGAAATCAGCTGGGTGTGGTGGCAGGTGCCTGTGATCCCAGCTACTCAGGAGGCTGAGACAGGAGAATCACTTGAACCCGAGAGACGGAGGTTGCAGTGAGCCGAGATCACATCACTGCACTCCAGCTTGGGAGACAAGAGTGAGACTTCGTCTCAAAAAAAAAAAAAAAAAAAAAAAAAAATTAATAAAATGTATTTTTTGTTCATATTGCATAAATAATGTGCGCCAGAAAGGTAGGTTCCCAGAGACCCAAGCTGATGGAGACTATATCTGCAATGACTCCCATCACCAGAGTGAGGAAAGAGAGAGTATGAAGAATTGCATAGGGGCTCTCCACTGCTTTAGCCAGGAAGAAACATATGACTGCCACTCACAGCCCGCTGGCCAGTGACAGTTACATGCAGTTCCCTAACCTTATTGCTGTACCATTTACCAAGAGGCCAACTCAAATAAAAACAGAAAACTGACCACTGCAGAGATCACTGGGGATCTTGAAAGGACAATTTCAGTGGAGTAGAGGGGATGAAAGTCCACTGGACTATACCCAGGCGAGAATAGGAGGTGGGGGAATTGAGAGGTGAATGTAGACAGCTCTGTTGAGGCATTTCCATAAAAAGGGACCAAAGAGATTGAAAGGTAACTGGAAGGTTAATGGGGTAAAGGAAGGATATTGTTAAGAGAGTTTTTTTTTTCCTCCCCTAAGTGTCTAAGTGTTCTTAAGTCCCCTATTCTGCCAGTCACACTATAAACATATTATCTTTTCTCCTCTTCCATCAATGAAATCAAGGCCAGTAAACACGAATGTTTTAACCTTCCATTTGGTACCTACAAATTCAAATATATCTACATTTAACTATAACCAATTCAGCATACAAATTTAAAAATATGGTTTTATGCTGCTGGAAATAATCCAGTGGGGGAAATTGTTTAGGCAGGAGAGAAGGGATGAAGGAAGAAGACCAGGAGAGGAGTTTGGGAACCACAGCCCGGGTGAAGGGGATGGGCTTTGATAAGTTGGTGGATGATGTTCAGTTGTTACCAGAAGGAAAGCTTGGACTTCTGGTAGACATGAGAGTCCACTGGAAGACATGGTGGTGGAAAGCCCCTGTCCTATCACATTCATTTTCTCAATGAGATGAGGTTGTTACTGTGGAATGAGCCTGGCTGGTGTGGTTGGGAAGCAGAGAACACAGAAACAGTAGAGGCAGCCTGACCATTTCAGCCACTGTCTCTCCCTACTTTGCTAACCCATCATTTGTAACTACCTTAAAAATCCTCCTACTGTGTTAAAGTAATTCTTTCACTCTTAACAGATTGTTGCGGGTGGGTTTTTAGGTGACTCATTATTACTTATGATGGTAATTATAACATTTTTACACTTTCACTTTTTATAGTATATTCCACATTTACTCATTCATTCTGTCAGAGACTTTTAAATAAATGATTCATTTCTGCCATATTGTTTTCTTTATTTTTATTATAAAATCTATGCACAGAAAACTACATTGAAGACATATGTACACTTTAACAAATAACGTTTTTAAGAAAAACAATTCCAGCCAGGCACAGTGCCTCATGCCGTAGTCCCAGCACTTTGGGAGGCCGAGGTGGGTGGATTTTTTGAGGTCAGGAGTTCGAGACCAGCCTGGCCAACATGGTGAAACCCCATCTCTACTAAAAATACAAAAATTAGCTGGGCATGGTGGCACCTATAGTCCCAGCTACTCAGGAGGCTAAGGCAGGAGAATCGCTTGAACCCAGGAGGTGGAGGTTGCAGTGAGCTGAGATCGCACCTTTGCACTCCAGCCTGGGCAGCAAGAGTGAAACTTCACCTTAAAAAAAAAGAAGAAGAAAAGAAAAGAAAAACAATTTCACTGGAGATCTCTCCTTCTTGCTCATTTATTCAGCCAAGAAAACTTGTTTGGAGCATCTACTTTATCCCGAGCAGTGAGCTTAGAGCTAAAGTCATATGCCTTTGGGGGCTCATGGCCTGAGGGGTAGGGGAGGCAGAGAAGTGCGATATCATGGAAATATTACATCATTACAAAGGCACTGGACAGTTCCAAAATGGAGAGATGCACAAGGTACTGCCCACTCATAACCCCTCACAATACCATTAAGAGATAGCAGTTATTATGTGTTTCATTTTATAGATGTGGAGCCTGAAACTTAAAGCAAAATAAATGGCAGATCCACACAGCTAGTAGTTGAAATCAGCACTCAACCCATGGCTTCTGCCTCCAAGTCCTATCTCCTTTCCCCCACCACTGAACAGGCATCACAGAGCAGCCTGCTGTTACACTAAAGGAAATCTTCAATCATCTGAAGGAGGGAGGGAAAAGTTTTCCACTGACAAGCCTGTGGAAAACTTCACTGAGTCTCTGCCTGGGAATACCTTGGGCAAACAGGGAACTGGTTGAGAGTGCGGTGTCTGGTCCTAGTGGCCACTTGAGCCTGAATGCCCCTGGCAGCCAAAGGAAACACCTGAGGTCCTGCCAGTCTCCATGCCAAGCCCTTCACCTGGTGGGATCTTCCCCATCCCTGTGGATTTGCCATTCTGTTTCCTGTGCAGGAATAACACCGACCCCCTTTCCTCTAGCTCCTGCTTCTCAGTGCTTCTAAAACCTACCTCAGGAGGAACATTCCCTGAGAAATCCTTCTGCAATCTGATCACCCGCTCCTTTGCTCTCTCCCGCTCATCTATACCTTCTGAGCCACCTTTGATGCCTTGTCTATCTGCTTCGCCTGCTTTTTAACATAAACTTTGACCTTCCCATGCCCTCAGTGCTGAGCTAAATTGTATGGTCAAGGACAATATTTTTTTTACTTATCTCCAACTAACCATAGAAAAGAGTGTCGATAGTGTAGATACTCAGTACTTGTTAACAGATGGTCTGTTTCACCAGTTGACTCAGCCTGAATGAATAAACAAATGTTATATTTAAACAATAAAATGCTTTTCAGAGAAGAAGCTATTAGGATACAGAGAGGTCAGAGGGGAAAGGATCACCTCCTGGATGCTTCTCGCCTCTTTTCACCACTGTTCACTGGGGGATGGGTGTTTCTTCTCCCTAAAGCCCACATTATTAGAACCTGGGCCCTGCCCTTTCATCTTCTCTGTAGTGCCCCCCACCACCCCTCAACTCCAGTCCAACCACCATTTCAAGTGTATATTTACTGTGGAGACTGTTTGGAGCACAATCACTGTACAGATTGGGGAAAGATAATTACTGTACTTAATTGAAACTAACAGAGTTCTGTAACCAAAAAGTCCTTAATGGCAGAATCAAGGATTCACTACAAGCCAGTCAGGTCTTCACTTTCCCATGCTCCATAACCCAGCCCCTGGGCTCTCAGGTGATGCGGCTCCTCCCAGGTGTCCAGTGCCTTCCCTAGTTCCCTGTTCACAGAGATCTCCAGCTCTTGTGAACTGCAAATTGATGGGTTTTGGTCCACATTCCAGCTCACGACCCTCCAAAAATTTCCTTTTTTTTTTTTTTTTTTACCATCTCTGACCTTCTGACCCTTAGGTCTGACATCAGTGGTTTGCTGGTATTTCTGAGATCATTTCTAGTGGACAAATGATTTTCACTTAGCAACACAGCATGCAAAAGGAGCGTTTTGGAAAAAGTTGAACTCATAGAAACAGAGAGTAGAATGGTAGTTGCCGGGGGCTGGAGTTAGGGGAAATGAGGAGATGTTGAACCCAATATCTGGGGCTCTAATGCACAGCATGGTGACTGTAGTTAATTACTGTATTGTATACATGATATTTGCTAAAAGAGATCTTAAGTGTTCTCACCACAAAACAAACAAACAAAAAAACAGGTAACTATGTAAGTTGATGGATGTATTAGCTAACTTGATTATGGTAATCATTCACAACATATACCTGTATCAAATCATCACATTGTAAACCTTAAATATATACAATTTTATTTGTCAATTATGCCTCAGTAAAGCTGGGGTGGCATGTGCAGAAATAAAGGTTCCATTTCCAAAAAAAGAAAAAAAGAAAGGGAGTTTCGGAGTCAGACAAACCTAGGATACAGTTATGGCTTTGCCACTTACTAACTATTGACTTGGAGTCACTTTTAACCTCTTTCAACCTCAATAACCTTGCCAGCTAGGCCCAATACTACCTAGTTGACTAGGTCATTGTAAGAATCAAATAAGACAACATATGTAATGCCTCTAGTACATGCATAGTTCTCAATAAGCATTAGCTTTCCACCACCACCAATAGAGTTGTGAAGATTAATTGAATTAATATTTGTGAAATATGAAACAGTGCCTGTCACGTGGAAGGCACAAAAAAATAAATTTCCTCTTCCTTTTTTTCCCCAAAACATGAACATAAGCATATCTAAACTCCATTTTGCCTCTACTTACTTACAAGCTAAGGAAACAGAATTTTACTTAAATCCATACATATTTCAGGGAAGAGGTATTTTTTGCTACTTATCTAGAATGCAATTCTTTAATTCTGTTTTAAAAATGTATAAAAATTGGCCAGGCCTGGTGGCTCACACCTATAATTCCAGCGCTTTGGGAGGTCGAGGTGGGCAGATCACTTGAGGCCAGGAGTTCGAGAACAGTCTGGCCAACATGGTGGAACCCCATCACTACTAGATATACAAAAATTAACCAGGTGTGGTCGCACACACTTCTGGTCCCAGCTACTCGGGAGGCTGAGGCACAAGAATTGCTTGACCCTGGGAGACAAAGGTTGCAGTGAGCCAAGATTGCACCGCTGCACTCCAGCCTGGGCAATAGAGCAAGACTCTGTCTTAAATAAAATAAAAATAAATATAATTAAATACATGAAAATAAATGAGTCTATAGCAAATCCATTCCTAATTTAGGCATAGATAGAAAATTTGCCTCATTTTTCAGACAACAGGACATGTCAACAATGCTTTAACCACTGCCTCTGAAGCACCAGCTGACACAAGAGCTAATCTCATTAGGGTGGAAGCCACTCAACAGGACCCTGTGAACCATGGCCTTTGGAACCTGTCAAGGACATTTAAGACTCAGGGAATCCTGTCTTCTGTAGAATCTGGAGCTTCTTTCTTGTATTTATTTATTTTTATTATTTTTTTTTTAATTTTTTGAGACGGAGTCTCGCTCTGTTGCCCAGGTTGGAGTGCAGTGGTGCGATCTCAGCTCACTGCAAGCTCCACCTCCCGGGTTCACGACATTCTCCTGCCTCAACCTCCCAAGTAGCTGGGACTACAGGCACCTACCACCACGTCCGGCTAATTTTTTGTATTTTTAGTAGAGAGGGGGTTTCACCGTGTTCACCAGGATGATCTCGATCTCCTGACCTCTTGATCCGCACGCCTCGGCCTCCCAAAGTGCTAGGATTACAGGCATCAGTCACCATGCCTGGCCAATCTGGAGCCTCTTTCTAAGCTAAAGAAAACTGCTGCCTTTCTGTTCAGGGAGCTGTCGGTCAACCTACAAAGAATTCAGACACACATGTTCTTCCACTCGGATTCTCAGGATTGGTCCAAATATTGAGCCTGAAATTAGACATCCAGGCTCTTTCAGTGCTGCCACATCTGTGGGCTAAAATCAATAGAAAAGACTCAATAGATCCAGTTTGGCCTGGCAGCAGGAGCCACAGCGTGCTGTCTTATTTAATGGAAACATTGCTGGCCTCCAGATTCCTAAGCTGGCTCCAAAACGCAGAAATGCCAACATGACCCAGGCTGCTTTCCAAGCTCAGTGCCTGCGTCTGTCCACGGATTTCTGTAAGAGCCCATGTGGGCACTTTGTCCTGGATGAGAACATTTACGAAATAAAAACTCCAGAGATGCTAGGTTAGGAAAATGAGTGTTTTGTGCAGATGTTCTCGAGGACCACTGTTTAGATGTCTTTTGTTATTGCTGGCAATCAGAAGCTACCCCAGAGCAGCTGCCATTTTTTCAGAGGCTCCAGGCCTGTCCACTCCCTTGGCATGCCAGCCCTTTCTTCACCTGCTCAAGGGACAGTCCAGGAGGCAGCTGCAGCAGGTGGGTGAATCAGATGCAGTTACCAAGACAAAAGGAAAACACAACCTGCCTTGAGCACTGCCCACTTCATTCCACCCAGCCCACACGGTCTGCACTGCTGGGCCAGTGTGGGTAGCCCGTGGGATGTGTGATTTCTGGCATCAGGAGTCAGGAACCCATTTGATTTATTTAGATGTGGTGCCACCATTGGGTGGGTCTCCTAAGGTTTATGTGGCTTTCCACTTCAGATTTTCCCTTCTCTCTCCTCCCTAGAGCTCCTGCCAAGCCTACCATGCTTCAGCCTGGTCCAAGCCAGCCCTGAGAACCTACTAATTAAAGGTTCCTTTGACATCTTTCATGTGGCTACTTAAGAAACTCCAAGGCAAGTCCTAATCTGAGGACTCTAGCCCAGGTGATATTATCTCACTTGAACATAGCCCTTTAACCTCAAAGCCTTGGGGCACTAGCCCATTCCAGAAATTGTCAATCGAGAGGAAGAAGTAGGTTGAGTGAGTCTCCTTGGTCACCCCAAAAGATCTGATCTCTGGTCTTCACATCTGCAGTCACTTTGGCCGTGGCTTTTTTTCTCTTCCCCTCATCCTCAGATTTCATACCCTGCGGTACCCGCCCAGCAACCCCTCAAATTGTAGCTGGGCTACACCAGGCTCTTTAAAGTCAGCAGAACCATGACAGATGGCTCTGCTTACTGTGGTGACCTCCATCACCCTGGAGGTGGAGGAACACAAATGGAGGGCTCCTCAGTGATACACGCATGCTAGGGCATGACGCTGCTCTCCAGGGGAGGCCATCTACACATGCGTTCCTAAATCGATGGGACCAGGTGGCACCAGCAGGATGACAGTAACAGTAAATGATGACATTTGCTATTATCAAGTGGCAGTTGTCATTTAATTGCTTAGTAATCTGGAAGCCACCTATTAAAGGAAGAGCGTCTATGCCAGGGATGATTGACTGGCAGAGGCTGCTGAAAAGCTGTGCTGAGAACTCTAATGCTATGATTAGTTTCCCAGAAAAGAATGCTGGGATTGGTCAGCGATGTCTTCTAGGGGTATGAAGAGGGAAAGTGGTAACATAGGGGCTGCATATTCAACATCCTTGCCTTTCATGCACCTTTCAAAAACTCCTCCTTCCTAAATCACAAGCATCCTTGTGGGAGGAAGGAAAAGACACTATCTCCACTGTTCCATCTAATCTTTCTGGGAGATGGCTCATTTCTCTTATAAGATCTGTTAGCCCCCAGCCCCATTCCATGCATGTATTCAGTCCAGTGTCAGTGCATCCTTGGCTCTCCATCGTCGAAGCTGCTGGCTTGTCCTGCACCTGAGTTTCTGGCTGAAGCCACCATTTCCTCTCTATGCCCCTGGAGACATCCAGCACCACTCCCAAGAGTGTGGGCTCACTGACCTTCCCCCTGACCTTCCTATCCCTCTTGACCTTTATATTTCATGCTACAACTTGATAGATTATCCCTTCCTCAGCTCTGCCTTGTCTGTCTTCTAAAGCCTTATTTCCTTTTCCTCCCATTAGCCCGTTCATTCTCCACACACTCAGGGACCTCAGTTCTCTCCGACTGAAGAAGAGAGGGGAGAGAAGACAACAGGGGACGATGAAGAGTAAGGGGGTGCTGGATTCCAAGGAGATGGGGGTTTGGAACACACTGAAATGGAATTCTCTTCTAATTATTTAGGTGAGGATATTTTTGTCTATTTCACCCAAGTCAACACTTACTAAGAAATTTCACTTCAGATAGAAGGTTATTGCAGGCACCATATAAAAAACACACTTGATCCCTGCCCATTGCTTCTCATTCTTGTATGCACCTCCAGATACTACATGTTGTAGGTATTCATGATACTATGGTATCAGAGCTGTTCCCTTACCTTCAATTTAAAGAGCTTCCACTATTGAGCCACAGAGTATAATCATCCTTCAATATGATTCCCACCGTGAATCATCAGCTTCCTTCCTGCCTTAGCACCTCATGCCCCCTACCCAGCTCTGAGCCTTCTCATGCTTTCAGTCCCAAACAGTGTGTTCCAAACCCCCTTCTCCTTGGAATCCACCCCGCTTCTCACTGTTCACCATCCCCTGCTGGTCTTCTTCTCATCCCTCTCTTCTTTAGTCAGAGGGAACCGAGGCCCCCACGCGAGTGAATATCTCCCAACGAAAATATATTTTTGGCTCTGACTAGGAAATCATTTTTCAGCATGAATAACACAACTCTCTCCATCATTGTACTTTTGTCAATTTTTGAGCAATAGCTTAAGCAGCAGTAGGTTGTTTGGGAGCAGCCAGGAAAATAAGCTCTGGCCCACGTACCCCAGACTAAAGGAAATCAGACAGCAGGCCCAAAGGCAATAGCATAAATTCTCCACTTCCGATGTTTTTCCTTTCCATTTGGTTTCCATGGGACCCTGTGTTGGGGGTGGGGAGGGCTTCCCAAAGTACCAAGTAGTATTCGTTAGCAAAATAAGGAACTGAATTTCAGGTTGACAAAAAAAGAAAGCATTAAGAGGTGGGTAAGGGACCAGCGCACAAGAATTTGGATGCCTAATGTTTCAGAAACCCAACCCCGAGGCTGATTTTGAAAGCCCTTTGTTGACTACCATTTCTACCTACATGCTCTTTGACCACCATCAAAATTCAGAAGAGGTTACACCTTTGGGACTTGTAAATATTTTCCATCCAACTTACAACCCAAATTGCAATGTCGCCTTATGGAGATTGAGACTCAGAAATTCCTCTCCTTTAGGTTTTAAATGGTTCTGTAACTCAGCAAGCCAGCAGGCTTCTCTTAATCATTCGTATTTTCAGGGATCCAGTGCTGGGACCTGTGATTAAAACTCACTAAAAGGAAACAACTAAGAAATGAGCTCTAGAAATGAGCATTGCAAGTTTCCAAGGTCCTCAGCTCTGATGAGGAGCTGAGTCTGACAGACTAAACAAAGTTGGGAAGAAGATAAAATGTATATCTTTGCAGTACCTCTTAGCTAATTGTCAATACATTGTGAATTTTTTCTTTGCTAGCACTTAAATAATGATACTTTCAAGAGTATAGTCTTGTGTCACTTGACAACGGAGTTACATTTTGAGAAATGCATCATTAGGTGACTTCATCATTTTGTGAACATCATAGTGTATACTTAAAGAAACCTAGATGGTATAGACTACTACACACCTAGGCTAGATGGGATAAACTAATGCTCCTCAGCTACAAACCTGTATAGCATGTTACTGCACTGAATACTGTAGGCAATTGTAACACAATGATAAGCATTTGTGTATCTATACATAGAAATGGTACAGTAACAATGCAGTGTAAAAATAAAAACACCTGTATAGGACAGTTGCCATGAATGGAACTTGAAGGAGGGAAAGTTGGTCTGGGTGAGTCAGTGAGTGGTGAGTGAGTGTGAAGGCCTAGAACATTACTGTACACTACTGTGTATTCTATAAACACTGTACACTTAAGCTACACTAAATTCATTTTTTCTAATATTTCTTCAATAATAAATTAACCTTAGCTTACTGTAACTTTTTTATCTTATAAACCTAATTTTTTAACTTTTTAACTCTGTAATAACTTGGCTTAAAACACACATTATACAGCTGTACAGAAGTATTTTTTCTTTATATCTTTATTCTATCAGCTTTTCCCTATTTTAAAAAAATTTTTATTTTTTTAAAGCTTTTAGACTTTGTTGTTAAAAACAAAGACATAGTGTCAGGACCATCAGTGTCACTGTCTTCCACCTCTACACCTCCTTGTCCCACTGGAAGGTCTTCAGGGGTAGTAACACACATGGAGCGTCAGCTCCTATGATAACAATGCCTTCTTCTGCAATACTTCCTGAAGGACCTGCCCAAGGCTTTTTTACAGTTAACTTATTTTTTATGAGTAGAAGAAGTACACTCTAAAATAATGATAAAAAGTATCATGTAGGCCAGGCACGGTGGCTCACACCTGTAATCCCAGTACTTTGGGAGGCTGAGGTGGGTGGATCACCTGAGGTCAGGAGTTCAAGACCAGCCTGGTCAGCATGGTGAAATCTCCTCTCTACTAAAAATACAAAAAGTTAGCAGGCGTGGTGGTGGATGCCTGTAATCCCAGTTACTCAGGAGGCTGAGACAGGAGAATCGCTTGAACCCAAGAGGCAGAAGTTGCAGTGAGCTGAGATCAGGCCACTGCACTCCTGCCTGGGCAACAAGAGTGAAACTCTGTCTCAAAAATAAATAAATAAATGAATAAATAAAGTATGTAAATACATGAACCAGTAAAATAATCATTTATTATCAAGTATTATGTACTATATATAATTGTATATGCAATATTTTTATACAACTGGCATCACAGTAGGCTTATTTATACCAACATCACCACAAACATGTGACAAATGTGTTGCACTATGACATTATGACAACTGTGACACCATATGGGACCACCGTCGTGCATGCAGTTCTCCATTGATTGAAACGTCTTTATGTGGGGCAGGACTGTAGTTGCATTTTTATAAAAGCTTCTTGGAGTTGGAATTCATCTCTAATGGTGGGCCAGTAAGCATGGTGACATGTACTGGAGAGAAGATGGTGTTGAATTTCCAAAATCATACCATGTAGGAGATGAAACTGTCCAGTAGCATGGTGGCAGAGAGAGAGAGAGGAATGGATACATGCCTCATTTTTCACAGCATCACAATATGCTATACCAGAAGGAAAGACATTAAGCATCTAAAGCATTTTTTCATTCATTCATTCATTCAAAAGATATTTGGTGTGCCAAATATACTATAGTGCTCTTGTATGCCAAGTACTATCTGGATTCTAGAAATATTGCTGCAAACGAAACTGACAAAAATCCTTGCTTTTATCCAAATTGGAAAAGAGAAAGTCAAACTATCACTGTTTGCCAATGATATGATCTTATACCTAGAAAACCCTAAAGACTCCTCTGAAAGATTGCTAGATTTGATAAATGAATTCAGTAAAGCCTCAGTTTACAACATCAATGTACACAAATCAGTATTACCGCTTACACCAACAAGGACCAAGCTGAGACTCAAATGAAGAACTCAATCCCGTTTACAATAGCCACAAAAAATACATAAAATACCTAGAAATATATGTAACAAAGGAGGTGAAAAATCTCTACAAGAAGAACTACAAAACACTGATGAAAAAAAACATAGATGACACAAACAAATGGAAAAACATCCCACGCTCATGAATCAGAAGAATTAATGTTGTGAAAATGACGATACTGCCCAAAGCACTCTACAGATTCAATGCAATTCCTATCAAAATACTAATATCACTTTTCACAAAATTAGAAAAAAAATCCTAAAATTAATATGGAACCAAAAAAAGATCCTGAATAGCCAAAGCAATCCTAAGCATAAAGAACAAATCTGGAGGAATCACATTACCTAATTTCAAATTATACTACAAAGCTATAATAATCAAAACACCATGGTACTGGTATAAAAGTAGACACAAAATATTCATAACTGAGTTAGGAATATTTTGCATTACAAAACAACAGAAGAACTAGCTAAAACTGTTGAAAATACTTGATTCTAGGGAATGGAATCAGAGGGGAAGGAGTGTGTCAGGAGACTGGTGTTTCATGAGGAGCCTTGAGGTAATATTTGACTTCTAAAACTAAATACATATATTACTTTGATTAATAAATCAAAGAAAACATATGTCCACACACACAAAATGTACACAAATGTTGACTGCAGCATTTTTTATAATATCAAATAGTAGAGAGCATGTGAATATCCATCAGCTGATGAGCAAATAAAATTTGATATATTCATAAAAAAATAAAAAATAAAAAATAAAAAATAAAAGTAGACACACAGACCAATGGAACAGAATAGAGAATGCAGAAATAAAGCAAATACTTACAACCAACTGATCTTTGACAATGCAGACAAAAACATACACTGGAGAAAGGACACTATATTTAATAAATGGTGCTTGGAAAATTGGATAGCCACATGTAGAAGAATAAAATTGGATCCCTGTCTCTCACCATATACAAAGATTAACTCAAGATGGATTCAAAACTTAGATTCTAAGACTTGAAGCCATAAAAATTCTAGAAGAAGAAAAAAAAAAAAACTAGGAAAAACTCTTCTGAACATTGGACTAGGCAAAGAATTCATGACTAAGACCCTAAAAGCAAATGCAACAAAAACAAAAATAAATGAGACCTAATTAAACTAAAAAGCTTCTGCACAGAAAAACAAATAATCAACAGAGTAAACATACAATCTACAGAATGAAAGAAAACATTTGCAAACTGTGCTTCTGATAAAGGAGTAATATCCAGAATCTACAAAGAACTCAAGCCAATCCACAAGAAAAAAACAAATAATCCTATTAAAAAGTGGGAAAATGACATGAAGAAACATCTCTCAAAAAAAGATATAAAAATGGCCAGCAAACATGCAAAAATGCTCAACATCATTAATTATCAGGGAAATGCAAATTAAAACCACAATGAAATACCATCTTACCCCAGCCAGAAAGGCCATTAAGTCAAAAAACAATAGATGTTGGCACAGATGTGGTAAAAAGGGAATGCTTATACTCTGCTGGTGGGACTGTAAATTAATACAATTTCTGTGGAAAACGCTATGGAAATTTCTCAAAGAACTAAAAGTAAATCTACCACTTGATCCAGCAATCCCACTACTGAGCATCTCCCCAAAGGAAAACAAGTCATTATATAAAAAAGACACATGGATGTGTATGTTTATCACAGCACAATTTACAATTGCAAAAATACAAAATCAACACAAGTGTCCATGAACTGATGAACAGATAAAGAAAATGTGGTGTGGATTACTACTCAGCCATAAAGAACAAAATAATGTCTTTTGCAGCAACGTGGATGGAACTGGAGGCCATTATCCTAAGTAAAATAACTCAAGAACAGAAAACAAAAGACCACATATTCTCACTTATAAGTGGGAGCTAAGCTATGGGTATGCAAATGTGTACAGAGTGGTATAATAGATATTGGAGCTCAAATGGGGGAAGTTGTGGGGGTGAGGGATGAAAAACTACCTATTGGGTACAATGTACACTATTCAGGTGATGGGTACACTAAAATCCTAGACTTTACCACTATACAATTCATCCATGTAACCAAAAACCACTTGTACCCCTAAAGCTATTGAAATAAAAATTTTTTTTAAATACCTGCCCTCATGGAGCTTACAAATTCTAGAAATAATAATAAAACATATTAACAGATGAAGTAAACTATGCAGGTAGTAAAAAATATATATATGGTTCTGTTTTTCTGTGATATTGTAAAAATAAATCAACACTTTAGACAGAGTGGCACGAATAAGAGTATGATCTCATGGGTAAATCTACTATTAATACTACGAGGTCATTTTGAGCCCCACCACCTTGCCCTCTCTGTCAGGCCTACTTTCCCTGGAAAAACTGATCTAAGAGCAGAAATGACTGCCTCTAAAAGCTGGGCATTTTTCACCCCTTTATAATCTCTTGTTTATCTAAGCCTCAGTTTCTTCATCTATAAAATGAAATTATTAACAGAGATCATAGAGAAATTTAACTGAAATAATATGTAAGAAAGCCCATGATACTATTCTTGGTATAGAGTATATAAGAAATTCATTTTTTAATCACCTAGAGGTCATTTCTGTTGGATGGCAGAGCCACCCATATTAATCAGGTTGCATTTTGAATCCACACTCCAATGTCTGCCCCCTCCACCTGGCATCTTCTTCCATGTCGTCTCCACCTGGGAAATGCTGCTCCATCCTTCAGGATCCTTCTGGATGAAGTTCACTTGCTGCCTCCTGCTTACAGCCTTCTCCTACTCTCCCTGAGAGTCCCTGCCTCTCTTCCTCCCTCTCCTGCATGCTGGACACATGCCTCTCTACAGCAAGCAGCAACCTCCATTGTAAATATTTGTTCACTTTTCTTTTTTTTTTTCTTTTTTTTTTTGAGACAGAGTCACGCCTTGTCACTCAGGCTGAAATGCAGTGGTGCTATCTTGGCTCACTGCAACCTCTGCCTCCTGGGTTCAAGTGATTCTCCTGCCTCAGCCTCCCAAGTAGCTGGGATTACAGGTGTGTGCTGCCATGCCCAGCTAATTTTTTTTTTTTTTGTATTTTAGTAGAAATGGGGTTTCACCGTGTTGCCCAGGCTGGTCTCAAACTCTTGAGCTCAGGTGATCCACCCACCTCGGCCTCCCAAAGTGGTAGGATTACACGCGTGAGCCACTGTGCCCGGCCATTTTTCATTTTTCTTTCTCCCTTACTGGACTTCGAATTCTTTAAACCAAGGATGAAAGCTTTAATATTCAACTTTACATCTCTGTCACGTGCCTAGCACAATGCCTAATATAAATAAATGCTTCTTGAGAGAATAAATAGATGATTGTCTCGTTAGCAAGGTGAGCTTTTAATCACCCTTTTTGCTCCTTTGCTCTTTCTCTTTCAAACGCATACAGTGCATGCTGAGGGACAGGAACTTGCCATAGGAGAAAGAGCCTGTTTCCTAAATCCTCAGGGGGACAAGGAAGTGATTTCTTCAGTAAATAAAAGCTGTTCATTAACTTTGCAGCTGATCCCAAATTGGGGTGAGAAGTGGTATATTAGTGCAATCCAAAGGAGCTGCACATGAGCTCTGAACAAGCAGAATGGGGATGGGCAAGGGTAGGGCCGGGCTGGAACCTGGGCTTACACACTGGAGCTGCCCGTGAGTCCTTCCCACGTGCCTCCCTCTGTGGACCTCAGCCTTGCTCCAAGTGGTGGCCATGAAGTCTCTGCAGGCATCCTGGCCTGGCCTTGCCTCTTTGCCTTCCGGCTACGCTTCAGCCACCTCACCTTGGCCTCCCTGAGTGGACATTTGGGAAACCAGCTGACAAGATTATAGCCATCATTCTGATGTCCTTCACCTGTGGTCACCACAATCAACTAACTCCAACTCCAGAATACTTTGTCCGTGATAGAAGGAAAGCCAATGTTATGTTTCTGATGATAAGCCCTTGGCACTTCAGGACCCCTAAGTGCCTTTTAAGTCATCAAGAGTATTAAATCCCTCCAGTGTGACTTTCCCATAATGTGTACTTTCTTCATTTTCAGTCTTTGAAAGTTGGCAATGCATGTAGAATATGTTATGCTGCTGGCCCCGAATTTCTTAATAGGTCCTTCAAGACTCTGTACACAATAATCCCAAACTTCCGCGCTTGTCTCCTCTGTGCCCTCCATGTCCTTTCTGCTCCCACCGCCCAGGCCCTCAGGGAAGGTGCATTTCATGTTGTTTCGTGTTTTCATATTGTCATTTACTTTTGTGTTGTTGGTTGTTGGGAATATAGTTAGTCCCAGTGGGTTGCTCAGTGCCTTGTAGGTTCTCCCAGGAGTGGATGCCGCCACAGTGCCACGGGCTCTGGCGTGGTCCTTTCCACCCAGCTGTCAGTTCACACTGTCAACTCTGCAGAGAAAGCAGAGCCTGAGAGGGAAGAGGCTGTGAACTCTTCTTCCCTGCAGCTTTTTGAGCAGCCTTTCACTCCCCACCCCCACACCCCTTTCACCTACCACCCCCACACCTCTGTTGGTGGAAGCCTGCTCATCAGCTCCCCTGCGGGAGGCAATTTGGGGATTCCACAAGCAGGTTCCAGTGTGGTCTCTGTGGAGCTTTTCTCTTCCCTAACTCCAGTCCAAAGTCTCATGCCCTCTACCGTCTGTTATTATTTTATTATGTAGCAAAAGGCATGCACTGTTAGAACTGGGTGCAGACCGGGACAGGGGAGAGGTATGGAATTAATCCGCTGGCTCCTGATGGGCTCTGCTGGTGAAACGTGCCCCTCAATGTCTCTCATGCACCAGGGATCATCTTTCCGCATCTCACATAAGCGGATTCCCAGGCCTACTCAATTCTAGAGTGTGCAAGGCAGATGTGGAGACAAAGCCGAGTCGTCCCCATTTGCTTCTGATCGGAAAAGGGCGGGGTGTCTTTGTGTGCCTCACCATTTAGACATTCTTCACGGGGCTATTTTTATCAACAGTAATCATTAAATTGGTGTCATATGGGCTAGTCCAGTTACTCACCCTTAGGATGGGTGATGGGACTCAGAGAGTTTTTTCCAGGCAAGAGGAGATGTGGTATGTGGCCCATATGAAAGCCTGTGCAGAACCCTTGGCCTCAGAGTAAGCCTCACTAACCCCGGACTGTGTTCCCACAGCAAGAGCAAGGCTCGGCACCACCCAGCTTCATTCTCAACCTGATTCGTTTCACAGATGTATGCTGAGCACCTTCTAAATGCCAGACATTGAACAAGACACAAGGATTCACAAAACAAACAAACAAAAAACCATTATCTCTACCCCCTGAGAAACTTACATTTCACCAGAAAGGATTGTCATGTGAAGTGACAGTGTCCACCACTGGGCTGTGGGTGTTATAGGCGTATTGATAAGTAACATGGTGGAAAGAGGGTTTGTTCTGCCTGGGCTTTGACGAAAGCTCCACGGAGATAGAGTCACTAGAGGAAAACGTGGGAAAAGGCCTCCCAAGCAAAGGAAACAAGGGTGGAAGCATTTAAAAAAATGGCTCTGTAGATGCATCCAAAATCCAGTGGTAAATTCAGCTCTCACTGAGGGGTCCCAGGCACACATCTGCACTGACACTCATTCCGGGAGGTGGTGAGGAAGAGAGCCTGGCCCTGGCTGTACTGACCGTGGCTCCAGAAGTTAAACTCTGAACAGCGCCCAGCAGTGAGGGTTGGCAAAGGCGATACAGGATATTGAAGTTAGAGATGACCTAGGGACCCCTGCCATTGCCAGCTCATGGGTCTTGTGATTGAGAACCTAGCTCCTGAAGAAAAGCAGAGACCCCCTCACTAACCACAGGAAACAAGAATGAATTGTTACACAGAGACTAAGAGCAGAATTTTCTAGATGCTATCTTTCAGTTTGGATTATAATTCCTTTAACTGAATGCCTGGAAATTTAATAGAAAAACAAAATAGGGCATACCAGGGAGAAATGTGGCACTGAACGATGGCAAGAAAATACATTTGCAGACGTCCCCGGCAATCCAGGGCTTGGCGTTCTGGTTTTCATTTCCTCCGAGCAGGCAGGCGTTCCAAACCCCGCCCCCCACGAGTCACATGGCTGTGCAGGCACAGTCCTGTGGGGTGCAGCGGGTGGCACTGGAAGGGCCTCCTAGGCGGGTTGGTGGCCAGCTGGAAGAGCCTGGGGCCACCTGTCTGGTCAGAGCCTCTCTGCTGTGGGCCTCTTGGAGCCAGGGCTGGTTTTGTGGTCTGACTAAAGTGACAATGAAATTAATAGGATCCTGATGCCATGACTGAGCCCATTTCCCTGTGTCTCCAAACAGGAATGAGAGAGGAAATGTCTTTAGGACGCCAGGAGGCTTTTGAAATCTTCAAGAGGGACCACGCTGACAGCGTTACCATCGATGACAACAAACAGATTCTGAAACAGAGGTAAGGCTGTCTCAGGGAGCAGCTGGTCCTCCGAGGCTCGGCCAGGCCAGCCTAGGGGAGATTTGCTTACTCTGTCCTTCCTAATCTGCCCAACTCAACTATTACAAGAAAGGCATAATGTTTATTCAGTTTCCCATTTAATTATGTCCAGCCTGGTACAATTCTCCTTCATGTGTGAGCCTCACTGTCCCAGTACTATTGGGGTAAGCAACTTTAAGGCAGGGTCTGTTACTGACAGTATCAACATGATTTACAATTCTCACATCATACGGTCATTCTCATCAGCCTGTACTCTGTCCATGTCTTACTGTTCCAAAGGAGAGGGAAAAAAATCTATGGACCAAATTATATTCTTAGAACTGCAGGCACTCCAGCTGTTCTGGAGAGCAGTCCTGTCTTAGTCAAAGAAAATATGTGCACATCTTGTGACCCAGAGACCTTTGGTGCCTTCTCCAGGCTAAAATCAGAGCAGCCAGGATTATCTGCTGACATGTTGTCAGACAGGGCTATGTTCTGGACCCCTTCAAAAGAAGCTTACTCAGAGGTATATAATTTATTTTAGCTAGTCTGTGAGGTATACACATATCCTCAAACTGTAGCAAACAAACTCTATCAGATGTAGGGGTCTAGAGCTCAGAAGAGTGAACTCTCATATGTCACATGGGACCCTGGATCCTAGCACGCAGTAAGTTTTCAAGAACTACTTGTTGAATTAAAATGAGATCCGGGTTTGAGAATCATATGACAACTCAGGAGGCCTAAGAAGTAGATGAGCTCTCAGGAGGACATGTGGGAGTGCTGAGGCCTAAAGAGGGGAGCCATAAGGGAAAGGAGGCCATGATGGAGACTGAGAAGAAGCAGAAAGAAGAGGGGGTGAACCAGGAGAAAATAATGTCCTGAGAGCCAAGTCAAGAGGAGAGCCACCTCCAAGAAGAAGCAGACTGCCAGTAGTGTCAGATGCGACAGAGAAATAAGCAGGAGGGAACTGGGAAGTGCACAGAGATTTTGCAACTAGAAGGCCATTGGCTGGACTGCCAGGCATGGAGGAGTGAGTGAGAAGAAATGTCATTGCATTTAAAAAGTTGGTGATAGATGAAAAACTTTTTTTTTTTTTTTTTTTGAGACGGAGTCTTTCTCTGTTGCCCAGCCTGGAGTGCAGTGGTGTGCTCTTGGCTCGCTGCAACCTCCACCTCCCAGGTTCAAGCAATTCTCCTGCCTCAGCCTCCCGAGTAGCTGGGACTACGGGCACCCACCACCATGCCCAGCTAATTTTTTTGTAGTTTTAGTAGAGACGGGGTTTCACCATGTTAGCCAGGATGATCTCGATCTGCTGACCTCGTGATCCGCCCACCTTGGCCTCCCAAAGTGCTGGGATTACAGGCATGAGCCACTGCGCCTGGCCGAAAAACATTTTTAAAAAGAATGAAGAGAGGTAGCTTAAGTAGAAGGGAAGTTGGTTTCAGGATGGGAGAGAATTGGCTAATATTATAGACCACAGAATAAGCCAATGGTAAGAGAGAGGTAGAGAAACAATAGGAAAAGCTGAGACAGCAAGGCTCCTGGAAGACAGGAAGGTAGGGAATAAAAGCTCGGTGGAGGTTAGCCCTGGAAGGGAGCAAGAATGGAAAAATAAATCAAGATGGGGCTGACATTGGCACACTGAGAAAAGGAGAGAGAAAATTAAAGACAACCTCCATTTTCTCTGTGAAAAAGAAGTTGCGGTAGAATAGGAGACTTGAGGGTGGTGATGAAGGTTTAACACAGCAGCCACAGGGAATGGGAAAGAAGGTAGACCCAGAAGAAGGAAAAAGAAAGGCAAACAGAAAAGCAAACTGCAATGAGGGTCAAAGGCCCAGCCTAGACTATCATCCTGGCTTCTACACTTTACCAGAGGGCAGATCTCAGCTCATTCAGGAATCCAGTGAAGGGAATGGGAGTATATGGTTCTGTATATGGAGGGCAGTCCAGCCCTTCCTAGTCAAAAGAACTACTTGCTTCCCACTGTGACCCAGCAATTCCTCTTCTGGGTATATTTCCCAAGAAGTTCTCATGCAGGTTTTTAAGGGGACATACACCGGGCTGCTGTGAGCAACCTTGGCTATTCATGGCCAAGGAGAGTTGGAAATATGCTGAGTATTCATCACTGGGGAAGTAGACAGGCAGAATAATGCGGATGCCCCATGAAGCAGGATGCAGCAGGTGGGAGTCATGGATTACATGTATGCATACCAATTAACATAGATCTTAAAAGCATAGCCCTGAGTAAGAGCACATCATTCAGATTAATTACAAATAGATCCACAGAAAGCAAAGAAAAACATGCAAACAAAAAGATATACTTTAGCAAAAAGGTATACTTTATGAGTCCCTGGTATACTTTATGAGTTCCAGATATACTTTAGCATATTTTACCTGCAAGAATGGGAGCAGGGCATGGGGATAAAAAGGAATTAATGAGTAAATGAATAAAACAAGGGGATAGGGGAGAAAATAAAGCGAATCCAGTGAAGCTGAGGACTGTCTCCCTAGAAAGGGGGACATATGCACATCTGCACAAATTTCAGCCTGTAAATCCAAGGGTTTCACAAGTCTTCTAATGCTTATCCATGTTGTAAGCCATGAATTTTTAATATGGCCAGTTGGATGTGTTGGGGCAGGATACCTTGTCTGTCTGAGGATAAGCATGTCAAGCTAGCTGCCTCATCCAAAAGACTTCCAAAGAGCCTTCAGCCATGTCTATACGGGAGGCTTCTTAGCTTGCACAAGGAACTCATAACTGGCTTCATATTAAAAGAACCCATAGAGTTTTTAAAAGCTACCAAAGCCTGGCCCTGACTCCCCATATATTCTAATTAAATTAGGGGCAAGCTGAGCATCTCTTTTTAAAAAGCAGATTCCAGTAGCAAGTAGGTTTGAAAACCACTGGCTTAGACAGTGTCCAGAAACCATGAGATCCAGAATCTCTAAGGTAAAATCTCTCAAACCCTACAGGTTAAAAAAAAATTACCAAGTGATTCTTACACATGCTCAAGTCGAAGAACCACTGACTTAGGGAGAACATAGCACTTCATCTTTCTTATTCTAAAGCTGGCATTGTTTCTGGTTCTGGTTTGTAACCTGAGTTTAGGTCTATTTTCAGCAGGGATTGGGGTCTGGGGTGAGTGGGATGAGGATGTTGTGGTTTTCCAAAGCCTTCTAATATAGAGCTCACTTAACTCTGTACAGTAGAGTTCTGACAACCCACACGACAAATGTGCTTTTGAGTTTAAACATACCTAAGGTGTGCAGAATGGGCTGGCAATACCGATGATCCCATCTTCCTTGTGGCCATAGTGCAAGGGAACTAATAAAACTCACACAAGCTTTCCTCTGAAAAGAGGTTTTCCCAGCAGTAAATCCGTCTTTTTAAATCAAATGAAAAGTCAGGAAACTGGCCCATATTTTTTTTAAAATTTCAAATCTGTTTAATGTTCCTGTAGTACTAACCATTAAAGGACTATTTGGTATAGGGGATGTAACCCAGAACCTACCCCTTTCTTAGGATTGGAGGTGTTATTTGCATTGATGGAGAGTATTGAATTATTAGATGTTACATGTTCATATCTCCTTAAGGAAGAGGAATAAGAAAAATGTTCTTGTATGAAAACAAATAACTGCAGAAGCAGGGTTTCAAAAACAGACATCAAAGGAAGGCCTCACAGACGCTCATAGGGCCACTTCCATGCCACCCTTACTTTAGGAAATGCTCTTCCAGTAACCCGGCCTCTTCCACACATTTGCTCCCAGTCCATCTAGTGACAGGAAGGACTCATGTGGCCCAACTGTGAGAAGATGGGCAGTTCTGGGAATACAGACACAGACTGGAGGGGGTTGACTCAGGGTGAAATTCAGTTACGGCTTCCTGCCTCATCTCTAAGCCTCAGCTTCCTAATAGACCTCAGCAACCAGGACCCACCAGCCTGGACTCCCATTTCACCCCAAACTTCTCACGTCAGACTAATTCTGTGGTCTGACCGTGCTGGTGTTGGGACATTATGTTGGCAAAATGCCACTAAATAGGGGCTGGAACTAATTGCCCCCACGCAAAAGCCTTGAATGAGTTCAGCCTCTGTAACCCATAGCAAGTAGGTTCTAAGCACAAATGCGGGGATTATTGGTAACCCACAATCTCTTCTGACTCTCTCAGCCCCACCCCAGAGTATAAGAATTGATTTAGATTTGCAGGAGGGGACAGTGAGTGTTTCCCCCATCCCCTTCATTCCACGTTACCTTTTTTTGAAGAGACAGAGTCTCACTCTGTCGCCCAGGCTGGAGTGCAGTGATGTGATCAAGGCTTACTGCAGCCTCAACCTCCTGGATTCAACTGATCCTCCTGCCTCAGCCTCCTGAGTAGCTGGGACTACAGATACATGCCACCATGCCTGACTAATTTTACTTTTTGTAGAGATAAGGTCCCTCTATGTTGCCAAAGGTGGTCTCAAACTCCTGGGCTCAAATGATCCTCCTCCCTCCCTGGGCCTCCCAAAGTGCTGGGATTACAGGTGTAAGCCAATGCACTCAGCCCCATGTTACTTAATAGAAAGGTTTTTCTTCCCCTTTTTCCTGCACCCTTTGCTGCTCTCACAGGGAATCTCTAGCATCTCTAAGTTCTGGTCCCCAGTCCGAGGAAGTTGTGCTGCCTGTCTGTGACAAGAGAAATAAGATGTTGGCACATGAATAGGATGTTCGCCCTTTGGTGAACTAGAGCATGTGAGCCAATTCTTAAGCCGGATTTTTCAGCAGAGGACAATTGCAATTCACAATCACTACATTTTCTAGGCATGACTCATCCTTATAGTATACAATAATGTGAAGAGAGGCTGGAAACCCCATGCTTGGCAAATACCAGTGCCCAGGCTCTGCAAGCTAACTTTCTTTTGTGGCAGATTTTTCATACAAACTGAATCCGTCAGTCTCAGAGTCCCATTCAATAACAAAAGAAGAAATAAATGGGGAGTTTAACTGCTATTGGAAATGCAGGTGTTGAAAATGTAAACTAAACAAAGCAAAGCACCCCTTCACTCAGTTGGATCCTTCTGACATAGAATCGAACAGCCATCTAAAACCAACAGGAAAACCGGACCGAGGGCGGAGAGAAACCATGTGGCACCATCAGGAGGTAACTCCCATGGCGAGGAGGAGTTTCCTGGCCCCTATTAGACTTTCATTTTAACCTTTATGATTTTTCCCTTTCTTCCTTTTGTATTTACATCTTTTCTGCTGAACTAAAATGATAAACTCTGAGAGCAGAGAGTAGATTAAAATCTTCTCAGCCTCTCCACAATTTTAAAAGCAGTGCTGGCCACAAAAAAAAAAAAAAAAAAACAGGTACTCAAAAAACACTTTTTTTGTTTGTGAATGACAAATTGAAATTGACTTTGAGAAATCTTGGCAGCCAAGAAAATGGCTGGAGAAGACTTACAGCTTCCGAGAAGCAGGAGGGCGCAGCAGGCTTCTGGAGGGTCAGAGGAGGAGCTGATCAATTGGAGGCGAGAGAGGGAGGCCATAGCCGGAGAGATGAAACAGAAAAGGAATACTGGCATGTTTTAAAAAGCATAAGGGGAACAAAGGGTGGATCTTCATCACAGTAAAGTGGAGGCAGCCAGGGCACAAGGTACAAGTTGGAAAAAAATGGCAAAATATAGGTCCAGTCTTCTGTCCTCCTCTCTGACAGGGAAGGGTATTGGATGTTCACGCTATGAAAAAGTAACATATTAAGTTAGTTGTTCTAGACAAGAAAAGTAGGAAAGATGTTGTAGGAACCCTTTGCCCTCAAACACATATTTGCCCACCATCCTCAGGAAGCAATCTCAGCTGGCATGACAGGGCATCTGGGTGCAGAGGCTCATGGGGACTGAGTGGCTGATGAACATCAGTCCGTCTCTTTGGCCCATGGGTAAAAGCAGCCACTGCCCATGATCCCTAGTGAATGGTGTGTGGGGCAGAGCCAGCTGCTTCCCCAGTCATGATGAGTATCTCCGCCGGACACACCCACAGCAGGATGGGATTCTTTCTGGAACTGGTCTTGGAACTTAACGTCAGATTCTCCCTCAATTCCCCCATCCTTTTTATTCCCGTTGAAGATGAGAAACTCAGCAACCATCTTGAGTGTCCTTGACCATTGACTTGCAGAGATCCCTTCTAATCCTTTGGTTTGCTGAGACAAACTATTGTCTGTGGTTACTGCTTCCCACACACATTCCCTCACAGTCCATCACATTCCCTACTGGGAGTTCCTACACTGCCAGGCCATGGTCATAATGAATTTATGACACACAAAACACATTTGCATGCATGCTCTTTCCACATCAACCCAGCCCTGACAGGCATCTCTTTCTAATCCTAGAAATGAAGAGCCTGAGACCCAGCTGCTAAGAGGTGACGTAGGCATTTGGTCCTACTCTGACTTCCAATTCAGTGCTCTTCACTTGCACACGTTGCCTTTGCACACACACTTGCTCACATGCTTATCTTCTTTTAGTCTACAAATATTTATGGAATGCTTACTAGGTACAAGCCCCTGTTCTAAGCCCCAGAGATAAGAGTGAATTAAGCAGACGTGGTTCCTCTCCTCATGGAGCTTACCGTATTGAAAGGAAAACAAGTAAACAGGCAATTCACATATAGTATGCCATCTGCCTACGATGGCAGAAGTGCAGGGTGCTGGGGAGCACCTGGGGGTGTCACGCATTGTAGACCTGCACAGTCCTGGAGAGCTATCCAGAGGAGGAGACATCACTGTGGAAACTGAGGGGTTAGGCAGAAATTAGCCAGGGGAAAAGACAGGCTCCAAGTAAAGGGGACGTCCCCAAGATGAGAGACAGTGTGACACTTGATGAAACTGAGATTCAGGCCAGCCTGGGAAGGTTGTGGGAGATGAAAAGAAGAAGCTGGAGAAGGCAGCAGGAGCCAGAGCATGAAGAGTCTACTTCACTCTGTTAGGGAATTTGGACTTTCTCCCGAGGTCACTGGGAAGCACTGGGGAGTTTTGAGCAGGGGAGTAACAGGACCAGGTTTGCATTAAGAAGAATCACTCAGGCTAAAGTGTGGGGACTAGCCTGCGGACAGGCAGTGTAAATGCAGGGGAAGGAGCAGGCAGTGGTTGCAATAATCTGGGAGAGAGATGCCAGCATTCGGCTCTCAGGCAGTTGGAGCTAACTGGAATGCTCTGGTAGCTATCGAGGATGGAGAATGACTGAAACTCCAGGATTGAGGGAAGGTGCTAATGGAATGAGGGGCAAAGGATGGCATGCGGGTTACTGACATGAGCCATCCATAAGTGATGGTGTCATGCATTGAGACAGGAACAACAGGAAGAACAGGGGAGGTGTTCAGGGCAGGTGATTAGTTCTCTTTGGGTACAGTTGATTTTAATTATCTTCAAGGTATCAAACAGGCTGTTGGATACCTGAGTCAGGAACTAAAGCAGGGCTGAGATGGAAATTTGAGAGATGTCCGTTGAGATAGCCAAGGACACGCTGGCATAAAGGGAATGCCGATAGGGAGTAGGGAAAGTGAGGAGTGGGCCTAGGACCAAATCCTGTGGATTATCGGCATTCAAGGAACAGGCTGCAGAACACGTCAGCAAAGGAGACTGAGAAGGAGGTGCCAGAGAGAGGGGGAAAAAGACAGAAGAGCCAGGCTCTTGGAAGCCAATGACGGAGCATTTCCCCGGGGTCTGTGAGTACCTGCCTGGCACACAGTGGGAGCCATAAAGGAGGAGGCCGGGTGTTGCGGGAAGCCACGCTAGTAGAACACCAGAGCATTGCATTCCTTCTCCCTTCCAAGTCCAGCCCCTGCCCCTGCACAGGACTTTGTGTGCAGGTGACACAGCAGCCTGCCTGCATCCACACTGGAACTGCACCCAGCTACCTTCCATTCCCCAAAGTCAGCCACACAACTAATGCTGCCCTAATAGGAATGCTTTGGCACCAGTAGAAAGAAACCCTCGGGCGGTCGTCAGTGGTCCTGGCTGAGCTACACAACCTCTCTGCCCCTCCTCAAGGTGCAGCCTCATCACCATAGGCCACATCTCCTCAGCAGTGAGCAGCACCTTAGGATATTGTTCAGGGGTGCAATGTCCCCTTGGCCAGAAGTTGGCTTCTGGCCATCTCATGGATGAGGATGTGCTTTTAGAAAATCAGGAGGCAGGAAACTCCCCCTGGTGAAGTTTAGGTGAGCAGAATTCAGACAGAGGGGCAGGAGGAAAGGGAGCAAGTGAGGAGGGAGGGAGACTGGGGCTGGCTGGAGAGGCGTGGAGATGCAGGTGGGCCAGGAAGCACGTGGCAGCACTGATGGGGTCACCCTCTTTCTCGCATCTTTCCTAACCGAGTCTTTAGCCTTCTCATCTCTCCTACCTCCCTTGACACTTGCTCTTTCCCTCTCCACACTCAGGGTTGGGCCTTTCAGAGTTTGTCTTGACAACCAGGGATCAGGAACACATGTGGGTGGGGTGGCCTGGAGTGGTGACAACTTCCAGAGTGACGGGAAAATGGTCTCATGAAGACTGCACAGCCCTCAGACCACACCTCTCCAGTGGGAAAGCCCTTTTTAGCTCAGGACTGGGCTGCAACAGCAAGAGAGGAACAGCTCGTGGCTTTCCCCACAGTTGCTGCCAGCTCTGGAGCAGTGCGGCTCTTTGGAGAGAGCTGACCACGGCACTCAGCGGCTCCCTCTGCCAGGCCCCCCAGACACATCTGGGCACCGCCAAGGCTGGGGAACTCCATCCCAGATCTGTCAGGGCTTCTCTCTGCAGTGGAAAGTCCCTCTTCTGCTTGTGTTATCTTCCTTTTCTATCTGTACTCTGGTTTCCTCTAGCACTGGTGTGAATTTCAGCAGTTTTGCACCCTTGCTCTTGTATTTTCCTTATTCCAAAGCGTCTAAAGCTTCTAGACATCTATGGAATAGGAAATGGGAGGAGTCACTCATTGAGCAATGTGTGACTGTCAGATCCTATAAATCCTAGGTACTAGGGATGGACAGAACAGTGATGTACTAGGGATGGACAGAACAGTGATGAAATGGTCATAGGCCCTCCCTTGGCAGAGTGGAGGGTTGAAGATGGTCCTCATCTTCTGAATGGCCTGCAGCAAATGTCACCTTATCCCTGCCCAGCAGCAGAGGCCATGTGAGCCCATAGAGCCCAGCACGGTGACCTGTGCATCGTGTAAATGTCTGAATTGCATCAAGTGGAACTGTACTTCTCCCTGGAAGGTGACAGGCCATCGCTGAGGACAGGACATACATAATGTACGATGAGCATGACCAGCCTTAATAAGGGAGCCAGGGGCGGAGTCCCAAGAAGCTAACATTGAGAAAAAGTTTAGTCCCCTTCCCTGAAAACCTCCTGTCTGCAGTCCCAGGCCAAGCAGACAGATTTGGAAAATAGCAATGACATAATTCACACTTCTTTTCCATCCAACACAGAGCAGTCGTGGCACTCTGGCCTTTGCTTATGTTGTTCCCCTGCCTGGAATGCCCTCCTCTGCTCACTTCCTCCAACACAATCCCAGGCAACTAAAGTTCTCAAGGATAAAACAATAGGATATCTGGGATTTGCTGGGATATTAGAGAGGGGGAAGTGAGAAGAGAAGAGGCAGGAGGGGAAATAGTTGAAATAAAACTGGACAATTAATAAAATATGATGCTGGGTATGTTAGGATTCATTCTCCTATTCTATTTTGTGTATATTTGGAAATTTTCATAATAAAACATTTTCTAAAAACTCCTCTGGATCCACAAAACCCAGGTCACTCCCACCTTGTACGTGAAGCTTTCCTGACGGCTCCCCACTCACTCATGGACAGGTCACTCCCTAGTCAAACTCTAATGGCATGACTAGCACCCTCCAAAGCACAGTCATTTAATTCGGCCATATATTAGGTGCTTGCTTTCATAGGCTTTCAGTTGTCTCTTTAACTTCATGGCAGAAAGGAGAGGAGGGAAAGCAACTAACATTTCATGAGGGCCCACTATGTATAGGGACTGAACTACATGTTCTCACTTAGGCCATGTCCTGTCTGCTTCTCTAGCACATAGTTGGCTCATCGTGGGTGTCTCATAAACATAGGCCAGAAACATAAAGGAATCACTCACTAAACATTAGCACAACAATCTGGTAGACTAGCATGCAGCCATCAAAGGTAAGCGTCTCATAATATAGGGAAGGACTTCTAAGTGAAAAAAAAAAAAATCAGGGCACAAAATCATACCTGCAGTATGATCCCAACCCTATAAATACTGGCTCTATAGAAGACTGGGTGGATACGTGTATCACATGTGCTTATTTCTGGGTAGAGGAGTACTTGGGAAATTTTTTCTTGTTTTTATATTTTCAAAATCTGGTTTAATAATGGTACATAACAGGAATCAGCAAATTTCTTTTATAAAGGGCCAGGTCGAAGATATTTTCAGTGTCGTAGGCCGCGCAGTCTCCATCACATCTAGTCGACTCTCTCTTGTAGCATGAAAGCAGCCACAGACAATGCGCCAGTGAATAGAGGTGGCGGTGTTCCAGGACGACTTTATTTACAGAAACAGGCAGCAGGCCGGATTTGTCTCATAACCAGCCATAGTTTTACAACCTCTGATATATTATTTGATAATCAGAAAAAAGTTATTTAAGTATATATTCTTTGGTTATAAGATCTTGGTATCATAATCAATAGAACGCAGAACAGAAACCTTACAGCCAGGCTTTACTCTGATACCCTTACATCATGGAACCAGGTAAATTAAAAGCCATAAGTGAGAGAATATGAGAATACAGATCCTGTGCTGGATAGAGTAAAAATTAACAATACCTATCATTAATACCAATTTTCTCTCTATTTTTAAGCCTAACATATTTTACTTCTTTAGATTTTTCTTTTGTGTCTTTCAATAAAGTTTCATCATATTTTAATGGCCTCTCCGAAATCTATTATTTTTAAAATATCATGTAGGATGAACAGAAAAACTACAATTTTCATTTTTTTTCCCCTCCAGATTTTCTGAAGCCAAGGCCCTGGGAGAAAGCATAAATGAAGCAAGAAGTAAAATTGGTAAGCAGATGATATTCTGTGAGCCTCTTTCAGAAACCATTTTCCTGGTGAAAATCAGGTCATGATGTGCCTCCAAATGGCCATGAAGCCCAGTTTCAGGAGAGCCCCTGCCAAGGAAGCTGCTTTGAGAGGCTTCCCTAGGAAGTGTGTGATTCCTCCCGTCACCCAGCAGGAAAAGCACTTTCTTTTGTCTAGAACTTGAACTTTTCATCCTCAGACGGACCTGAGCTCCAGCATCCCAATCAGAGAGTTGTGCTTTTCCCTGGTGTTTTCAGCAGTAGCTCAGCTAATCATAACTTCACGGTTACAGTGAGACGCCATTTCGTATTTCAAGTATGGTGAAACACTCTTATACCTCCCAAAGCTTCTACTTAGCATTTTTGGCAGAGGTGCGATATGTTAGCATCATTCAGTAAGCCGGTGGGAGGATAAGAAGCAAAAACAAGCCATCATGACTTCCCAGGGTGGAGGCTGCCACAGAGGGCTCCCCACTTAGGTGAGTACCGAAGGTGAAATTAAGGCAAGAGGCAACTCAGTGCCTTGAATTCTCATGGTTTTGTTGTTGTTGTTGTTGTTCATTTGTGGTTTTTGTTTGTTTTTTGTTTGTTTGTTTTAAGACAGAGTCTCACTCTGTTGCCCAGGCTGGAGTGCAGTGGCATGATCTCAGCTCACTGCAACCTCCACCTCCCAGGTTCAAGCAATTCTCCTGCCTCAGCTTCCCATGTAACTGGGACTACAGGTGCATGCCATCATGCCCAGCCAATTTTTGTGATTTTAGTAGAGATGGGGTTTCACCACGTTGGCTAGGCTGGTCTCGAACTCCTGACCTCAAGTGATCCACCCACCTCAGCCTCCCGAAGTGCTGGGATGACAGGTGGTGAGCCACCACACCCAGCCTCAAATCCTTTTTAAAGTAAGAGGACTGTGTTTTTTTCATCCCAAACTAAAAGACACCACAGAGACCCATCTCCCAGGCCCAGGGTAGCTTCACAGAGGGGATCCCTGGGCCTCACCTCTGTGCTGGAGAAGGCAGCAGTTCCTGGCTCACAACTGGCCCGCTGATCTCTCTTACTACCCCCTTTTCTCCCCCTACAAGTGAGGACAGGACAGAAGCCACTGTGAGTGCCCCCTTTAATTTTTCTAACAGAATATAAAAATCACGATAGGCTCAGTTTGTCTCAGTCGGTAAACAGGAGCCCCACAGTCACCCCTGTGGCCTGAGACAGAAGGGGCTGAGGCAGCCAGACCCAGAGCCACACCCAACAAGCCACACTCAGAATCCTTGTGTCTCAGGGGTTCTTGACCTAAGGTCCAGCATCTTGATAGGAGAGAAATGCCCCTCTATTTTTACTAACCTCTAACTGAAATTTAGCACCACTTCAATGATGAACCCAGTGGAAGTCACAGAGGCTTTCATGTCACATCACAGAGGGGCAGACGTTGTAAAGTATCTTTTGTGCTCATCAGTACAAAATTACAGTGGTTATTAGACTCACCATTAGATCTTTTTATTTAATACATTGACATAAAAGCACATACAGATTTCTGTATTACAAAAGGTTTTACAATTTTGATAACTATTTCAATATAATTGGTTTATCTTAAAAGCCTGTGTATTTTACTTTATGCACCAAATTATTATCCTAAGACGGGGGTCCTGCAAGGTCATCAGACTGCCAGATCGCTAGCACAAAAACAGATTTCAAACCCCTTTCTTGACCTGGATTCCTGAACATACTAAAACTGCATGAGAAAAACTGGAAGTTAGGAATGTTTGTATTTTTCTGAAGATAATGTCCATCCATAGCTTATCTGATTCTCAGAGCGTCCAGTCACCCAAACCAATAAGGAAATTGATTCTAGGCTGATCTCCTTCAGGCAGGAAGGCAGACACTCGGTGAGGGGCAGCCCAGTCCCAGACAGTGGGCAGTGATAGTCTACCTGGCTTGAAGGGGAGGAGGAGGGGAAAGAGGAAGCTGACTTCAGTGAAGCCGGGGCCAATTCGTCAGCATCCTCTTAACCTCAAGGAACTCAGTGGTCTGTTTTCATCCTTGGAGGGATAAGAGAGACCTTTTATAAACTGCTTCTCCCTAAGAAATAATACAAAGTTTTGCTCTTAAAAAAATCTTACTCTGTAAACCAAAATAAAACCATTCCAACATTAATGAAATAGACTAATGATGGAAGGCACCAATGGACTATACTAATATACTTAGTTTTTCACTCTAAGTACAATGGAAATAACTACAAATTCCCCATAACTGTGGTGCAACCATGTATGTTGGTGGAGCAAATTTGCCACATTCTGAAGATCAGGCAGGTTGGGAGCTGCCTTAAAAGCTGCACAGGTATTTCCTGCCCAAGATCCAAGGGCCAACCAAGTGAGGGCTGTCACTGATCTGCCCAGAGAGGATGTCCGCTTATAATTCATACTCAGAGGGTCCAGATATGCTAGGAGAAGATCTGGACAAGCAAACTTTTGTTTTTTCCAGAAAATAACAAGTAGAACTCACATCAGTATTGAGATTCAAGCTTCCACTGCTACCAAGAACATAGTTAATTAAGTGATGCCTAAAAAGCCAATGCCAGTCTTCACTTCACTTTATGCAAATACCGAAGTACGACCCATCTCCTGGCCACCTGTCTTTCAAATTGTGCTCTGATCCAAGGGGCCCGGGTGAGTGGGTCATTGAGACTCAGCCACATTACTGAATAAGGCCTCACGGTGCTTGATCTAAGGGAGTAGCCTGCCGTCACGACATCTCAGACACCAGATTAGGACTAAGGAGGAGGAAGGTGGAACTTGTACACACATTTAAAATTTCCGAGGCAACCCTGAAGGACACTAGTTTCTGGAAATTTAGGATAGAGTGAGTGCATTTTGCTTAGGGAGAAATGAAATCAAACGGAATTTGCAGTCCCCAAGGAGCCTTTCAGTGAGTCTAGGAGGCAGGAGGCAGGAGCATGGCATGAATTTGCCCTGTCTGCACAGGATGGTGACTCAGCTCCACTCCCAAACTGGGCCACATCCTGCCTCTGGACCCCGAGGCAAGATTAAGATGCCAAGGGGCACACATGTAATTGGGCTGCGGAGAAGAAACAAAAGCTGTATTTGTGAACTGCAAACCAGTCAGCCCACATGTTTAAAGTTCAGGTTGCCACTGTCTCCTCAGGTAGTTTGTTTTTTCTCTGACATTGTGATCCACAGCTGCATCTTGAGCTGCCTTCCTTCTCAAAACTCCCTAAAGGCTATCAATTTAGTAGTGACTGTATAATATCTAATTTTTATATGGCATCATCAGTCAGTCGGAACTTCCATATAATTTCCTTTTCTTAAAAGAAGCCAACCCAACTAGTAGATAAACTCTTGCTACAAACTCCTTTTTGTCTTTCTCTAGGCACCATTTACATCAATCCTGATGTTGAAATAAGTTGAAATAAGAAATGGGAAAAGTAACCAATTTAAAATCTCCTTGAAAAATAATAAGAGTCTGTGTTTCTGTCGGAGAGCCATTTTTATGGTATCTACCTGTTCTATATACAAGATCATTAGGCTGCTTTTCTTCACATGGGCTGGGGTTTTGCACACGTTCATTTACACCCTGCTTCCATCTGTCATGTCTCTAAAAATGCCACTGAGCCCAAACTGAGAAAAGAAGTAGACTGCTTTAGAGGCGATGGCATAAGCCAGGCATGTTTTTGCTTACTAGAATCCAGGCATTAGGTTTTTTACATCACTGTTCTCCCACTGGCAGCATTGTCTTTGGCAACAAAGGACAATGAATGGCTGTTCACTGGCTTAAGGCCGTCTCCAGACTAGTCCTGAAACAGCTGCCTTGCAGGCAGGTAAAAGAGCCTGACTGACACCTCTTGGCACCTCTTCATCCCTCCACAGACCCCTCCAGGCCTAAATGAAAACTCACATCACAGGAGGCTGCACAGCGGGTTTTCACTAGTGAGGCACTCAGCAATCAATTCAAAAATCACGGGGAATGTAATAGAAGAAGCCGTTAGTGAGCGGCAAAGAAAAAGAAAAACAAATACTAGAAAAGCTAACAAAACATTCTGGAAGTTTTTTTCCCCCTACTCCAAATTCAAAGAACCCCCCCAACCCACCATTTGACTAATGCCCTGTTAAAAAATGTTTCTCTTGTACATTTAGGATTTGGGAAAATCATTTCTCAGATCTGGGTCTCCGTCGGCAGAATAAACCAGACGGTTTTTGCTATTTGTCAGTTCTGTGCATGTTCTGTACTTAAGCTTCATTGGAGGTTTACTTTTGGACCTACCTCCTGCGTGTCTGCTTCTTGTAACTTATCCTGGAGTAAGGAAAAGACAACATCCAGGCTGTTTTGCTAGATTATGATGACCCAGATCAAGTATATCCTTTTGTTACTATTTGTTGCCAGCTCCATACAAGGACAACACCAGCAATAACAGCAGCTTTCAGCATTTATTGAGCGCTTCACTCCAGGCTGGGCTGAGAACTTAACCTATGTTATCTCATTTAATCCTCATAGGGAGGAGACACACCTGTAAGGTGGGTATTACCATATATGTCACAGATTCTAAGAGACACAGTTTTTACACTCTTAACACCTGTGTTGTCGGGATGTATTTAACCAGCCCATTTGGCCTTTTTTTTTTTTTTTTTTTTTTTTCACATTTAAAAAATGTATTGGGGATTGGTCTTCTAGTTGACATCGTCTTAGATTCTATGAAATATGGTATTTTCACTGTTTTTTGGTTTTTTTTTGAGATGGAGTTTTGCTCTGTCTGGCTGGAGTACAGTGGTGGCGATCTCGGCTCACTGCAACCTCCGCCTCCCGGGTTCAAGCAATTCTCTGCCTCAGCCTCCCAGGTAGCTGGGATTACAGGTGCACACCACCACACCTGGCTAATTTTTTGTATTTTTAGTAAAGACGGGGTTTCACCATCTTGGCCAGGCTGATCTTGAACTCCTGATGTCGTAATCCACCTGCCTCAGCCTCCTAAAGTAATTTAATTGGGATTACAGGCATGAGCCACCGCCCCGGTCAGATTTTTTTTTTTAATGAGTTGCAGTGAAGTGGCCTTTGTAAGCGGCCAAACTAGAATTTCTGTCCAACTCCAGAACTTTTTAATACTATATATGATCTCCATAAATTCATATTTACCTGACTTTGACATTGTCTTCTGAGTTTAAATTTCTCTCAGTTGTCACTCAGTTTCCCTCATTCTTTGGCCTTTATCCTACATGATATTCCCAACAAAAGGCTCAAACTAGACCCTAGCTCAGGAGCTTCGGGCATTGCCCCCCAAAATTAAAAGGCTCTTTGTAGCGTGATTAATGACAGGCCATCTTTGGCACATTGAGGCCCAGTTGTGGGAGTGAGTGGGGCTGAAGTCCAGCCTGCCCTTGCTCTGCATCCCACGCGTGCCACTCAGCATTGCATCTGCCCATAGGAAGACACACCTTTTTCTAGTTTGCACAAAGGTCCCCCATGGGCTTGCAGCAGCTCTGATAGGATTCGGTGTCCCACATGTGTTTCAACTATCATTTTCAGTGGTTTGGAGAACAGGATGGAAGGGTTGTATTTTCAGGCTGTATACAATTCCAGTTTTCAGGCTGTATACAATTTTTGATGCTTCAAAAAATACAAGAGAATTCAAAGCATAAACGTAGATGTGGTTTAGTAGCAATAGGTATGATGAAATATTTATGCTTATGTACCAAAACCAGCACAAATAAGGACTCGAGAAGGCCTGATTAAGGGCAGTCATAGGAGTCATTGGGGACCAGAAAATAAAAATGTGTTACCATAGAGTAAAAAAAATACTATATTCTCAAAAGTAAGAAGTATAAAAGCCAAGATGTCATCCCTTCCCTCTACCCAGCATTTCCATGTCAACATTATACTGTGTTTCCTCAGTGATTCCAGATCTCTACAAGAATAGAAATGGTTCAGAGAAAAGCAGGTAAAGGGATGATTTAAAAGTTACAAAGTAATTTTTGATTTATTAAATGATTCACCACATTTATTTTTAATAACAAGCTCTGCTAGTGCACTAGAGTATTTAGTCTGATTTTTTAAATTACATTTATCAAAAATTTCAGTTAATTTTTTGTACCCAATTTGCATTGGTTACAGTGTTTGACTCTAAGAACAGAAGCAAATGTGTTGTCATAGGTAACTGGGGAATCTAAGAAGTACAACTAGCCTCAAATGCATCTCTCTCTCCTCTCTTCTCTCCCTCCTTGTCTCAGTGCTGCTTGACTATGTTGTCTAATAGCCTCTCTCCCCAGTTAGTGGCAAGATGCCCCTGGAAACTCCAAGTTTACATGTTCTTTAGAATTCGTAACTTCAGTGAAAGGGACCTTGCCCAACAACACTGACCAAAGTCACTGGAGGGACAAATGATCAACCTGGCTTAAGTCATGTACCCACCTCTGAACCAATCCCTACATCCAGGGCAATGAAACGCTCTGATTGACTAGGCCTAGATCATGCCCTCACTCCTCAGGCAGGTGCTTAGCCCACCTGCACCACATAAACTGAACAAAATTTTTAAGGAATAGAGCAGGTATCTTTCTCCACAGGAAGAAATGCTAAGCACACAAAAATTATGTTTACTGCAGACCTTACAGAAATTTATCTGTGGCCTGAAATAAGAGACATCTGTAAAGCAATGGGTAGTAGTTGTTATGAGAAAAGACAACAGTTAGACTTATTTATCCCGGAAAAAAGAAAGCTGTGAATGCGGAGCTTAAAAACTGGATTTAAGTATAGGTGCTATAATGGAATAAATGCAAAACGGCATGCTCAAAAATCAGGGGTTATAGAAAAATTAAGACTGGGGAAGACCGCTCAGAACCCATGCCACTTTAACTCTAACAAAACCAATTACAACCCTATTAAAAATAATGATATAAACGACATGATAAATTCCTAATACATAAGGAAACACAATCTATTATTAAAACTTCAGATCTTTTTTTTCCCAAAATAAGGTTATCATGATAAAAGAGGATTTAAGGAGGGGTTGAGGCTGCTGAGAGATGGAGACATGAGCATCACGCGCAGAGATGGGGGAGAGCAGCACAATAAGCCCCCCTTAAGAGACAGCACACAGCCACACTGGACCACGAAAAGGAACGTGGAGGGAAGGGTGCTGCAGTTCAGTCCTGCATTTCTCCACAGCTTCCTGGGCTCGGCTCTGCCAGCTTACTTTGTATTCAGTTGCTTTAACTTGGTGGTGCAAAATTTTAACATACGAGGAGAAAATCCTATGTGAACAAATGAGATTGTGTATTACACTGACATCACTTCCCTGTTAACCAATAGAATATGAGGTAATTCCTGTTAAAGAAACATGGTTGTAAGAGAACCAACGGTATATTACTTGATGATATACAGAGAGACCGATAAATTATAATTCAGCTTTAAAGAGATTCAAAAAAGTAAGAAATAATTCGCAATTGTATTGAAAATTTATTTGATCATGTGAAAGAACATTTTGACAAGAAGGTAATTAAATGATAGAGATCATGGGACTTTTGAAAAGCAAGACACAAAAGCATCTTTCTGAGACGACTCAGGTATCTAGAGATGAAAAGAGCAAAGATGACTCATTAAGGTCTCTCTGTAACAGTTCAGGTGTCACTGAAATTGCAAAATATTCCAAGACATGAAGTTAGCTGAGTAACAACCCATAACCAGTATGTCTGATATCTCCATGAAATTGAATGTTTTGCTGTCAAAGTTTAGAGATCAAACAAAAAAAAAATGATTTGAAGCAAGTTGGAGGGCTGTAGTGTACATTCACTAGCAAGATTGAACACTAATAATTACCATATAGAGAGAAGGAAGCAATGATTTGGTTGGAATGCCACCAAAAAGAGATGGATGGCTACCTCCCAAGAGTAGTCTTACCTTAGTGAGTGAACCAAGGTCCGAGACCTGGCTAGGAGGACGGAGGAAGGCTGACCCATGCCAGTTGAATGGACTGCAAATCAGAGAGGCAATTTATGTATTTACCATGGTGGATGTTCTTTTACAGATAGGAACTTTCAAACCACCTCTATCCACGGCACCTCCTCTCAGGAAACAAGCTATATTAGTTGTTGAAAGGCTGATAAGTGGGCCTCTCCAAGTGCAAAGGGAATGAAAACAAAGAGAAGTAAAGAGTTTGGAGAGAGAGGTTCCCATGGTCACAATTAAGCCTCAGAAGGCTTCCATTGCCCACAGCAGTGAACATTCCTGCAGCAGTGATAGGCCTTGGTCCAGTCCCTGCCTTCTCTGGACAGTGCGCATTCACCATTGCCAACCTGACTCATCTGTTCTCCAGCCTGACCAGCCTCCTTCTGCACACAATACCTCTTTCACAAGATACGATAAAGCACCATTTGTGAGGCTTCTTCTTGCTAAACCATAATTATATCCCACTCCTACCTCTCCAGGATGAACCGCAAGTCACTTTGCATAGGATTTGGGGTCACAGAAGCAATGACTTCTAGTTTGGCTGTTTTGATTTTAGAAATATAAACCTGATTGAGCTAGCTCAGGGTTAGGTTACATGCGTGGTGATGACCAGAATCTCATTAAGATATGATCATAAGATCTGAGGCCCCTCCAAGCTGTAATAGGAGCTGGAACCAGGACCTGGAGAGCCAAGAGGACCCAAGGTGGCCTTAGAGCCCAGCGCTCTGCCTCCATGCCTCCCTCAGTGCCTCTGGCTCCCTCTGTGTCTGTCTGCTCTTGTAACCGGCTGGCCCTGCTGACCATAGTCCCGCTTCCTCATGGCTTTGGTCTTCCCTGGTCCTAGCCGTACCTGAAAATATCCTTTGATATTCAGTCTCTAAGGCTAATGAGCTAATTGTCTGCTTATTTCTTAGCTCAAAGGTATGAGAAAGAGAATTTGACTGGACCAATTTGTGTTTTCTAGGCCTTTAGGACAGTAGCTGCTGGCAGGCTTAAGCATGTGCTGCTTTGGGGTCAGGAACCCACCTCTGGTCCAGGAAACTGTGACCAGGGAGGAAAAGAGGTCTTGTGTGTCAGAAAGTGGCCGCCTAGACAGCAAAGGGGAGGAAGCTCTCTCTTTTAAAAAGGGTATGGGTAGGACAGGCACAATGATGGATATGACATATGCTCTTGGTTTTATCTCAGGGAGAGCTGTGTGAAGATTTTTTGCTAGTTCAACTCTTATTAGGTGACATCAATTCCTTAATTTCCAGGTTCTCAAAGAAGCAACTCACTATTTCCCCTTTGTTTTACCAGTAATAATAGTGACTAGTAAGGTACATTATAATTTACAGTACATTATTATTTTTCATACAGTCAAATCCATTGATCTTTTATGAGTTCCTCCATTGCTTTCATACTTAGAAATGGTCAATGTAATAATAATAATGGTAGGTTGTTCATTGTCAGGGATCTGTTTAATACCTTCCTAAATTTACTTATAGGGTTTTTTATATTGTTCAATTTTTCACACTCAATTCATTTAGGATTTATTGTAGAATATGGTATGTAAGCTGAGGCTCATAAGTTGAATCTTTTTCAAATAACCAATTTTCTCAACGCCTATTTCATTTTAATGAAATGCCTTTAAATGACATTTCTTTCCCTTATAGGAGAGTCATTTCAGATTTTCAGAAGGCAGCTGATGCATTCTAAATCTCATCGTAGCAGTAATGTACATTCTTGACATGATAATTTTCATTCAAGGATTTCAGAAATAACTTTGCCAGCAGATATGATCATCTAGATATCAGAATAACCCTGCAGAAAAGTGGCAGCTTTATGTAAACCAGGAAGCTCCTGGATGCAGAGCCACAGGGGCATATCGGTAAGTGGGTGGTCCCTCCAGGCTGAGGCCCTCTCAGCACTCTCTGAAGGGAAGGAGACTCTCTTTAAATGCACCAGCAGGAACTGTGCTCCACTGACTGATTTACCCAGGGCAGAGAGCTGGTAATTTGTTGTTTCACTTCTAAGAAGGAAAAGTGTGTTTTATTGTCTTATATTGATTAGAAGGATGAACACTTACAGCTGGGACAGAGGTAGGGAAGAGGGTTTTGTCAGTGATGCTGAACAGAGAATACCTGCAAATAGCAGAAGTTTGCTGTGTCTCTTGTCAACTACTCTGGAAACACTGATGAGTCCCCCTGCTGAAATCCACCGACAGCCTCCAAAAGCACAACACACAAGGGTGGGAATAGCCCTCCTCGCAGCCGCCATTCCACTCAGCATGGAGATGGCCTCAGTTTGGTGCTGGCTTCATGTGGTAGCATGATCCTGTGGACCAGACTGATTCTCTAACACATAGCCTGCACCAGAACTTATTGAAGTCAGCCTAAAAGTATGCATGAGCAGCTCTACATCAAGCTGTTTGTTAAAGCACAGACCTTCAGAGGAGATAATGAAACACCGCGCAGACACTTGTCCATCCTCAGGGACTCAGCACTCACCTTCTGGCAGGTAGATGACTGCTACTGGGCAACACTGAAAAAACAGATGTGCTCCCAAGCACATCTAGGCTATGTCACTGATCAGGCATCTCATGAACCAAAAGCCCAGCCCAGGTAGTTTCGGAGGCAAACTAGTAACAGCAGGACCCTGGCAGCTACCTGAACAAGGCCAAAAGGGTGGCCAGGGACAGGACAACTAGGAGTGCCATGGGGACTTCCCAAAGTCAGGTGTCAATGCTTGGACAGAGATAGCATTTCCTGAAAGGACTGGCGGCAAACAGAGAAGCCCATTGCCAGCGATTGTGTATCTAAGCACAGAATATAGGCCAGCAAGAGTCAAAGAAGTAGAGTCCCCGTCACCGTAATAATAGCTAACTTTGATAGAGGTACTTATAATATCCTTACTATAGATGAAGAAACGGAAACTTATGAAGATTGCTCAGTAATACACAGCTAGTAAGGGATGGAGCTGACAATAAAGGAAAGAGGCAGAGAGGTTAATGGGAAGAGGACTAAGTTAGTCAAGGGAGGACAGGCCTTCCTTCCTAGGGTCTCTCCCTTAATCTGGAGTTCAGAAAGTCATAGATTCATGGGGGTGGTGGGTTTTGTCTCTTTTTAACTGCATAAGTGATTCATGGGTATATTTTGCCATAGTTCGAGCAATACATTAATATACATAGCAAAATGTAAGCAGCCCACACACTTTCTCTCACCTACTACCAATCATGTCCCTGCCCCAGAGAAGAGTAGGCACTTTCAATAATTTTATTTTTCTCCTTCCATCCTCTTCTGCACATTTGGGGGGGGGGGGAGAGAGAGAGAGAGAGAGAGAGAGAGAGAGAGAGAGGTACCTATGCACAAAGATATCTTGTTTTGTTGCATAAATGGGACCATAAAGTATCATTCTGCCCCTTGCTTTTCTCATTTAATAGTGAGTATGTTAAATGAGAAACTCACCATTTTTTATGGTGAAATAAACTATGTAACTACTATTAACTGCTTTCTTGTAACAGACATTTCACCTTTTTTTTTTTTTCCAGTTTTTCTCTATTACAAACAGTGCATGCATTTGTGTGTACAAATGTGAATGTTTCTTTGGAATAGATGAGTAGAAGTAGAATTAGGGGAAGCAACAGTATATGTGTATTTTTAACTTTCATGACTACTCCCCAGTTGCCTTCCCAAAGAGCTTCATTAGTTTATATTCCTTCCAGTGTGTGACAGTACTCATTTCCCTGCATCCTTGGTTGTACATGATTGTATCAGCCATTTTAGTTCTTGCCATTTGGAGAGCAAAATATGGTATTTCATTATTGTTTTCATTTGCATTTCCCTAACAGCTGGTGAAATTGACTGCTTTTTCATGTATCTCATATTCTCTGCCCATTGGTTAGTTGAATTTCTCTTTCTGATTTGTAGGAGTTCTTTGCGTCCTCTGGATATTAGGCCTTTGTCTATGGAATATGTAGCAGATGTTTTCTTCCAGTCTGTCACTTGTTTTAATTTTCTCTTAAGATTTTTGGAAGAACCCTAGGACAGTTGTTTTTTTTTTTTTTCTGTTTTTCAAGTTGCTTTAAATTGGGAGGTACTGACTCTACCTCACTATAGCACTGCCCCAAGGAAGATATGCAAAGTAACCTTGGTCACACTGCACAGATTGTTACTAAAAACATGTCCAGATCAAAACTAGAGATGGTGATTTCAGATCATTTGTTTCAGAACCACTAACCACTACATGAATAAATGACTCCTGCATACAGATGGTTAAACCTTGCACCAGACCACAAGTCTGATGATTTTACTGCTGAAAATGTATGTTTCTTAATGAGGTAAAGACTGATTTTACCAATTTAATTCTTATTGAAGACATTACTAATAATGCATGAATATTTTTAAAATTTAGTTTTTTTGCAAAACAGCATATTAACACATGTTGAGATGATGCTGAAGTCTAGAAAACATCCTAATAAATTACTGGAATGTAGCAGTACCTAGCAACTCATTAGCAAACACTAGGATCCTTGGGTACTCCTTTTTGTTGGAAGACAAAAGTAAACAATTATGGAATGACTACAGAAATGGATAATGTACCAAATAAACTCAATAGGCAAAAAGACATCAAGGGGCATCTTAATAGGCAAGGGACATCAAAGATATAAAGTTTATAAAGTGCCTGCATCAGTAATGTAAAGCAAAGCCAGGTCTATTTTTGAAGGTTATGAAGCAATGTATTTTTTGAAGTAAATACCGCAATCTCGTAAAAAGGAAAAATAAAAATACCACAGCTCAAAGAAGGCTTATTGGAATTTGTGACCTGAACCTCATCAGGCTGATTGTCTGCTTAAACAGCAACAACAAAAAATCAGGAGTCGTTTTTAGAATTTAAATAAGACCCTGAACATGTTCTGAATATGATCCAAAATTACTTGGGGCTGGGCACAGTGGCTTATGCCTGTTATCCTAGTGCTGTGGAAGCCAAGGTGGGAGGATCACTTGAGGCCAGGAGTTCAAGACCAGCCTGAGCAACATAGTGAGACCCCATCTCTACCAAAAAAAAAGAAAAAAGAAAAAAATTTAATTAGCTGAGCATGGTGGCACATGCCTATAGTCCCAGCTACTTAGGAGGCTGAGGCAGGAGGATTTCTTGAGGCAGGAGGATTTCTTGAGCCCAGGAGTTCGAGGCTGCAGTGAGCTATGAGTGTGCCACTGCGTTCCAGCCTGGGTGAGAGAGTGAGAACTTATCTCCAAAAACAACAAATACTTGCAGGTTAAACAACACACTTCCAAATCACCTAAGACTCAAAAAGAAAGTCCCAAGATAAACTAGAAATATTTTGAACTAAAGGAAAATAAAAATAAAATCCACCAAAATTTGTGTGCTGCAGTTGAAACAGTATTTAGAGGGAAATTTATAGCATTCAACACATATATTGGCAAAGAGAAAAAATCTAATCGACAAGCCTATCTTCCACCTTAAGAAACTAGAAAAAGAACAAAAATAATTCCAAAGCAAGTGGAAGGAAGGAAATAACAAAGATACTTGAAACTCAATAAAATTCAAAAGAGAAAAACAATAAAGAAAATCAGTGAAATCACAACTAGTTCTTTGAAAAGCTCAATAATATTGATAAACATCTAGCCAGGTTGACAAAGAAAGAGAAAAGACAAAATAACCAATACCAGGAACGAAAAAGGGAATATCAGCCTAGCAAGGTGGCTCAGGCCTGTAATCCCAGCACTTTGGGAGGCTGAGGCAGGCAGATCACTTCAAGACCAGCCTGGACTACATGGTGAAACCCCATCTCTACCAAAAATATAAAAATTAGCCAGGTATGGTAGTGCACACCTGTAATCCCCAGCTACTCAGAAGGCTGAGGCATGAGAATCACTTGAACCCAGGCGGAGGTTGCAGTGAGCTGAAATCGCACCACTGCACTCCAGCCTGGGCGACAGAGCGAGACTCTGTCTCAAAATAAATAAATAAATAAATAATAATAAATAAATAAATAAGAAAGAGGAAATATCATTACAGACATTGAAAGGGTAAGAGAATATTATAAACAGTCTACACAAATCTGACAATTTAGATAAAAGTGGACAAATTCCTTGATAGCCACAAACTACCAAAACTCATTCAAGAAGAAACAAATAACCTGAATGGTTTCATATCATCTACTAAAGGAATTGAATTCATACTTAAAAGTCTCCAAAAAAAAGAATGAAGGCCCAGATAGTTTCATTGTAGTATTCTACCAGACATTTTAAAAAGAAATAACACCAATTTTATATAATCTCTTCCAGAAAACAGAAGAGGGAATACTTCCCAACTCATTTTATTAGGCCAGTATTATCCTCATCCCAAACCAGACAAAAACATCACAGGAAAACTATAGACTTAATCCCCCATAAATACACACAAATGCTAGCATATTGAATATAACAATATGTAAAAAGACTAATATACCATGACCAAGCGAGGTTTGTCTCAGGAATACAATTCCGGTTCAGTATTCAAAAATCAATCAATATAATCCACCATGTTAATAGATTAAGGAAGAAAAACCTCATGATCATATAAAGTGGTACAGGAAGGTGTTTGATAAAATTTAGTATTCATCACAATAAAAACTCCAGCAAACTAGAAATACAAAGGAACTTTCTCAACCTGATGAAGGACATCTATTTAAAACTTGCAGCTAACATCATACTTACTGTTGAACAACTTAATGCTTTTCCTGTAAGATCGGCAGCAAGACAAAGCTGTCGACTCTCACCACTCCTGTTTAATACAGTACTGAAAGTCCTAGACATTGCAAGTAAGCAAGAAAAATATATAAAAGGCATAGAATGTGAAAGGAAGAAGTAAAGCCGTCCCTGTTCACACATGATGTATTTGTCTACTTAGATGATTTCAAGAATTTACAGAAAAGCTCCTATAAACAATAAAAGAGTTTAGCAAGATTATAGGATACAAGGTCTACACATAAAAATCAATTATATTTCTACATTCTAGTAATAATTGTTCACCAAAATTAAATATTATTTTATACTTTTAAATATATTATAGTCATATATATACTAAATGCTAATATATGATTTATAGTAGTTCCAAAAAATACAGAGAGAAATATTTAGGTATAAAACTATCAAGACATGTGGAAGATCTCTATATTGAAACCTAACAAACTCTAATAAAAAAATCAAAAAAGACCTAAATAAATGGAGGCAAAAAAAATGTTTATGGATTAAAATACTCAATAGAGGAACGATGTCAATTCTCTCTAAACTGACCTTTAAATGTCATGCAGTTATATTCAAAATCCCAGCAGAACTTTGTGTAGCTATAGTGAAGGTAATTCTAAAATTTACATGGGAAGACCATGGAATTAGAATAGCTAGGAATAATTTTGTAAAAGAAGAATAAAGCTGGAGAAGTCACACCACACAATTTTAAGACTTATTGTAAGCTGCTGTAATTAAGACAGTGTTGACACTGGCAAAAGAATAGATATGTAGATCAATGGAACAGGATACAGAGTCCAAAAATAGACCCACACCTTTAAGGTTCATTGATTTTCAACAAACGTGCCGAGGCAATGAAGAAAGAATAGGGTTTTTTTCAACAAGCAATATTAAAACAATTGGATATTCATGTACTGAAGGAAAAAAGAAGAATCTCAAACTAATCTTACACCATATACAAAAATTGAGTCAAAACAGATCATAGATCTAAGTAGAAAATGTAAAACTATAAAATTTTAGAAGAATGAGTAGGAGAAACTCTTCATGTCTGGGGTTATGCAACATGTTCTTAAACATCATACCAAAAGTATAATCAATAAAATTAAAGTTATAAATCAGATTTATCAAAATTAACTACTTTTGGTCTGTGAAATTTACTGTTAAGAGAATGGAAAGACAAGTGGCAGACTGGGAGAAAATCTTTTCAGATCTCATATCCCACAAAGGGCTTCTATACAGAATATACAAAATACATAAATATTAACTCTCAAAATTCAATACTCAGAAAACAAACAGCTCATTTATTTTACAAATGGTGGGGGTGCAAACGACCTGACCAGATACTTCACCAGAAAGGATGTACAGCTGCAAATGAACGTGTGCAAAAATGTACCCCCCATCAGCATTAGAGAAATTTGAATCTGAACAATGATGAGATATGACCATTTCTTTATTAGAAGAGCTTAATATTGTTTTCATTTTTAAGTGACAATACCAAGTGATAGCAAGGATGTGGAGCAACTGGAACTCTTGTATGTTGCTAGTCAGCATGCAAAATGGGGCAGATACCTTAGAAAACAACTTGGCCATTTCTTATAAAATTCAACAGACATACCATACAAGCCAGCTATCTACCCTAGAGAAATGAAAACTTAGTTTCACACAAACTTGTATGCAGATGTTTGTAACGGTTCTCTTCATAATTGCCAAAAACTGATGGTAACCCAAATGTCCTTCAATGAGTGAGGGGATAGACTTCAGTGCGTACAATAGAACATTACTCAGCAATAAAAAGAGCAAACTGCTGGTAAATACGACAACATGAGTGACTCTCAAAGGCACTGTGCTGGGTGAAAGAAGCCAGTCTCATAAAGCCCCTACTATCTGATTCCAGCTATATGACATTCTGAAAAAATGAGAACTTCCACAATGCAGGGCAGGGGTGGGAGAAGCGTGTGAGTCTAACATGGCCGTGTGAGGGAGTCTGGGGGTGAAAGAACTCTTGGGGATCCTGCTTTTGAAGGTGGCTACACAAATCTATGTGTGTGTCCAAACCCATGATGCACACACATGCTCCTAAGTCAATTTTACCATATTTAATAATAAATAAAGAAGAAAGCAGTATGAATCCACCAAGGAAAGAAGACAGGAGGAAATATCAGACAACCAACCTCAGCTGTCATTTTGAAATGAATCTTACGTTACAGAACAAAATTTTTTTTTAAATTTCTCTAGAAAGACCATTTTAGGTAATTGGGTATGGGTTGATGATACAGGTTGTGGTGAATTATTTCAGGCTGAACACAGTAGGAGCTTTTGCCACAGTTTTTCCTCAGTTTGGGCAGGGCAAGTAGGAAATTGAGGGCTTCTATAATCAGGACTTTGGGCAGAAAACCTTGGTCTCAGGTTTATTCATTCAGCAATTTATGTACATCTGTAAAGTTGGAAGCCCTGTGGGAAAACACACAAATCCACAGGAGAGTCCCCGGCCTTGGGATACCTGTAAGGTAGTTGAGAAGATAGGACACAGGAGGCCCTCGGGATTGAGCCTGCAATTACTCTGCAGAGCCCCCTTATAAACCACCCAGTGGGGGCTTCTCAGTCAGGTCTTGTTGGTGGAGTAATAGGTCACTACAAATAAGTACCCTATAAAAGATTTGGGAACATTTCATCAGCGATAATCATTTGCAGTGCAATTTTCCCTTCTATGGTCAAGCCAGCAAAATTGATGAGTTTCTTAAATGTGCCTCAGGAGATTTTCTGATCTCTGTTCCACTTAAAGACAGTTCGGTTATTTTTTAGTCTCCCTCCACAAAACAGTATTTCATCAGGTTCCCTGCAGCCAGAAATGTCTCTCCCTGACTTCCTAAATCACTGCAAGATTCTGCCGGGCACAGCATGGAGTAAGTAAACAGGCCTAGAGACCCAGGACTGAGGACAATTGTTTGCATTGTTCTATGATGAGTCGTCCAAACAGCTTGAGTCTCTCATGCCCCCAGATGGTGTCCACCTCTGCCAGGGTTGGTTGATAGTGCTTTCCATCACAGTTACACGTTGTCCCCTTTCCATTGCCCCAAGTAAAAGCTGAATTGAAGAGCTTCTGATGTCAGAGCTTCCTATCTGAGGTGTCACTCCAAAAAGGGAAACTGAGGAAGCAAGTGAGAAAGAGTAGCTCACCTCAGCATGCAGAATGTGAGCCAAAAAGTCTAAGCAATCTGCATTCTATTAAAATATGGTCCATAGAAAACCAAGGGCTGCTACACTTACTCCCATTTGCCAGGCCAGAAAACAAACCTGACTCCCCAAATACCAGCCAGGCAAGAAATCAGGCAATAGACTGGCTAGGATGTTTCATTTCCTCTGCCTCTTTCTCTGCTAGCTTTGTTGCCAAAGAATTAGGTCTGTTTGTAAGAGACTATATTAACTCTAGATAGTAGTAATATTTTTCAGACAAGGAAAATGAAGAACAAGAAATAAGGGACAGGGCAAGATGTTGTCAGACCCCACCTGCATCCCTTCCACATGCCAGGCGTGTGCACACTAGCATGACTTCACCTGCTAGCACCACCCACTCCCCCAAGAGCATTTTTCACCCATTCAAGAGATATATGTGGGGCAGACTGGTGCTGGGGAATTAAAGTCCCCTGCCCTGGGAGGACTCAATCAATGACTGTTGGCAGTTGCTGTATACATACCCCAGCTCCCTCCCTCTGCAGGAGTGAGAGCTCTGAGGCATGTATCCTCTACAGGCCCCTAGAGTCTCCCAGTGGGATTGAGCTTCAATTGCCCACAGTAGAAAATGGCTTGCCATTGCCCCCTGTATTGGCTGCCTTCCCTCCCTGTCTCACTTCCCTTGTCTCTTACCAGTGTTTCCAGGGATCATTTCCCAAATAAACTACGTGTACTAGGGTCTGCTTCCAGGAGAAACCACACCAAGATAGAGGGTAATGGGGTGTTACCTCTGAGATAACTCAGATGGTGAAAAGAAGACAGAGGAAAATGGAAGCTGGACTATGCAGGCTTTCTCAACCAAAGTGACTTGAGAAACTGCAGGAAGGCTACTGGCCTCTGGCTACTGTAACAACTTCCTAGAAGTCACTGTCCTCATTGATAATGTTACACTATTAGGAATTAGGGGCACCTGTTTGCCATTCAGGTACTTATCTCTTCTCGATGTACATGCAACATCTTAGCTTACCCATTGTTCACCCATTGTATTATCATCATTGGTGATTTCCTAAGATCCAGGTAAAAACCACCAATTCCTCTAAACACTGCCACATTGTTAAAATAACAACCCACAAAGGACTGCTGACGTTAGTCAGCTGACACGTAATCAATCTTTAGAAAACAGATTCCTGCGACTTCTGTGGTACAGAAAATCATTACATCAAGTGTATTGTCGCCAGCAGAAAATATCCTAAGGCCCACAGTAAACTTCTCACCAGAAACTGCATGTCATACACATTCACTCTTCACTGATACCCTTGATTGCAAAGAGAAAAGATTACAAATATCACCATGGAGAAGGTATCAGATCCGTTTCCAGTGACAGGCCAGAGTCAAAATCCTTTCGCATGAAGCTGAATGAATTCAGAAGCTTCTCCCCCACAACCCTCTTCCCCTCTCCTTGCCACACACTCACACAACTCCCCCAAAGCAAGAACTATTTCAAGTGGCAGCCTTTGGGGATAGAGAGCAATCTTTAGATTCCTTTATTAATTCCTTGGCCACCTCTCTGGTCTCCCAATGCTGACAAAGTCTAGCTCAGGTGTGTTTGTTTTGGAGCCCAAGAGGCCTAGCCAGCATGGCCAGTATAAAGCTGTCTGAAAAATACTCGCTTTTGGTATTTTTAAGAAGGGCAAAAAGGAACACATTTAACCAGATTTCATTTCTTCAGCAGTTTGTGAGTTAGGATTGGCATGAGTTAGGAATATAATCATCCAGCCTGTGTCTGAAAGAATGCCGCCCTTTTCCAGTTTGCACAGCTTTCTTGCCTCTTGCTCGCCTTTATAAGCCACCCATCCTTGTTCTTGGAGGGGTGACAGCACTAAAGGAAACTTCTCTGAATGAGTCCCACATGTCCCAGGACTCACCAGCCTGTGACAGCCAAACAGGGTGCGTCTCCTTCTTATTCCCAATATATTATGGCCAAAGTCCCTCCTGGCTTTACTGCTAGAAATTAATCCACTCACATCAAAGCAAGTCCCCAGACTGTGCCCAAAGGCTCTCCAAGCACTGCCTCCAAGCACTGATCTGGAGCGCCTGCTTGAGGTCCTTCCTCTCTGTCTTCCTCATCTGCTCTCGTGCTCTAGGGGCTGCTGCCTGCAGGGCATGCTGTCCTCTGATGGTGCCATTGCTGGTGGCTGCTACCAGGCCTCGAAGACCCTGTAGCCCTGGTGATGGCATCTGACTAGGTGAGGCAAACTTGAACAAGGTATTGATGGAGGTTTAAGCCTAACAGAAATGCTCCTTGGAGAGCAGCTAAAAGCTCCTTCTGGTTTCTTGGAGGGCTTTGACCTATAGGCTTCTAGCCTCATTCGTGGAGGCTTCCACACATCCTCAGGCAGGCCTGCTCCAAGAAGCAACCTGCTGTGGCCACAGGGCCCAACTGCCTATTTGTATGTTCACTTTCTCCAGAGCACTGCCTGGACCCACAGCTCTCACATGATAATTTATAGCAGTTTGTTTTCCAAAACTCTGGGCCATTCAGTCCTCAATGACATAAGCATGTCATCAGTCAAGGTGGGACTCCCCCCAGTGACCAACAACTTGTTCCATCTTTCCTCAAAAGCAGCGTTTCTCAATGGTCTTGCCATTGGCCTGATGAGACAGGTGGTTCTTTAGTGGCAGGACCTGGCTCGGCTCACTCAGTACAATAGTGTCTTTCCCTCATTGTTGTGGCCACCATTGAGTCCCTGGATGAACGCCTCCATTCACGTGTGAGGTGGGGACAAGATCAGACCTACGTATTCATTCCACCATTGACTGCCCACTATTCCCAAAGAGCTACAGCAGGTGCTTGGACAAGGACACATATCCACATCATCTGTATTAGTCATGGCTCTCCAGAAAAACAGAGCCAAAAGGATGTGCATAGATACAGAGAGAGAGAGATTTATTTTGAGGCACTGGCTCATGAGATTATAGGGGCTGGCAAGTTCAATTCGAACAGGGCAAGCCTACAAGCTGGAGAGCCAAGGAAGGGTTGATGTTGCAGGTCAAGTCCAAAGGCAGTCTGGAGGCACAATTCCTTGCGCTCTGGAGGACTTCAGTCTTTTTTCTCTTAAGGCCTTCAATTGATTGGATAAGGCTCACTCCCACTATGGAAGGTCATCGATTCTTCTCAAAGGCTACTGATTTAAACATTAATCACATCTAAAAACAACATCTAGACTAGTGTTTAAGCAAACATCTGAGCACTGTAGCCTACACACTTTGACATATAAAACTAACCATCACAACATCCAAGTACAAGCGTTACTTTTGAGGCCTAGGATAAACTGATTGAAGATTTTGTTTTAATCTGTAGCTCTGCAAACACGTAATTCTGCTAAAGAAGCACCCAATCTGTGTTTCTGAACACAGAATACTAAATAGAACATCTAACTCTTACTTAGAAGCACCTACCTGCATTTGGGTGATTTCATTTTTAGAGCTTCCCCCAAAATAATGGTGTATCTTTACCTCACATGTACAAACCTCAAATGCCCCATTAAAATGATTAGCTTATCTCCAATAGAGCCATGTTTTCCTCAAAGATAATATCCAGACTTTCTCATAGAAGGCAAAAGCTGCTCCTAATGCTGGGAATTTTATCTTCCCAAGTTCAAAGAATGTGAAGATTTGGTCTCCTCCGGGCATCTGTTAGACCCTGGAGCAGCTGATGACCAATATGCTCCATTAGCTGAAATGAAATCAGCTCCTGCTGTGATGAGGATTAGAAACAACTGCTGTGCTCTGGAATGTACATTACCACATCTCCCACGTTATAGGTAACAGTTACCCACCTGTCCCTAGCCATGAAGAACTGAACATCCCTGTGATGGGAAAAGCCATAATTAAGGATTACGCCTTATGTGAAAAGCAACATTAAGTTTACAAGTAAACCTATAAAAGTGCCTACAAATATTTTTATATTCATCAAAACAAAACACTAAAACCAATCCACTAAAGAATTATAATAACATTTCATTCATCATAATGGGCTCTGTATATTTAGCCTCCATTTACCATCCCCTTGGAGGCAGAAGATTTTTCAGGATCTCCCTCCCCTAAAGTTTCAACATGAAGCTTGTAAATTATTTTTATCTTTGCATATTGTGGCAATTCCTTCTCCATGTCTGTTTTTCTTCTCTCTGGGTATTCACTGCCTTCCTGATATTAGCCCTTGGAATTGTTGACTTCCCAGAGACACAGCACCCAGAATTGTGCTATCAGCCCTTCTTACACATGTTCTGATTTCCCACTCCCTCTCCTCACTCATTTTGATGGCTGAAGAAGTGTAGTTCTCAGGCCATGTGTACTCCAGCTTCCCTCATCTCCCAAAGCTTCATTGCAAAAACCTCTCATTTGGTTATGTTGTCTGCTTTGCCTCTTTTTTCTAGTCCTAACTCCCTAGATTTCCTTATTATGCATTATCCCCAAAATGACCAGCTTATATCCACCAGGACTGCGATCTATAAGAAACAGAGCCGTGTGTACTGGAATTTCAGGCAGGCAGAACTCAAGTTCAGGGAGGGGAAACTATGTTCTTCCTGAAATATGTCACTCCTGAAAAGCACCCTCTGTAAAACGGTGGGTATGTCCATCTCGCCCTCTCTCCTTCCTCTTTCCTCTTTGAAAATATTTAGCCTCAAAGGAAACAAAAGGAGAAAGAGCTCTGGTGTTATTTTTCTGGAATAAAATAAAGTAAAATAACAGGATGCTGATAGAAATTATTCCAGGCTCTGAAAACAGAACCATTACCACCAGCATTTCAGGAAAGCTTATTAAAAAGTCATTTACTTCCAATTACAGAAATCAATCATATTTCACTATAACAGAATATGGAAGACCCATTACTAACTAAAGTAATGGTGAATTTGAGGGTAAATAACTGATCAGAAGGCAGAAGGTTTAGTAAATATAAACTAAATTTGTAAAAAGTTGAAGTCAGCGAATGCTGAAAGGTCACAGCTCTGCTTTGTGAAACCCTGATTTGGACGATTGCAAGGATATATGATTGTCCCCCCTTCCTCCCCACCGTAGGGGAGTGAGGCACTTCAGAAAAGTCTGCTGGGCCCACGATAACTTGTTAATTTAGGCCTGAAAGATGTGTTTCTAAAAGGGATCAGGGGAAAATACAGATGTCCTGCCAGATTCGAATGTAATCAAGACCTTAGAAACAATTGCAATAGGTTAGCTTGCTTCAATCCTCCATGCAGTGTTATTTGTAATCAGAGCCACCCACCTCAAAATTATTACTTTAACTAGTACCACCACTGTGACGACCACCACTCATTGTGCACCTACAGTGTGCCAGGCACTCTGCTGGGGGCTTTATGTACATTGGGTCTAATTCTTGCAACAACCTTGCAAGGTTGGTGTTATCACCCTATTTTAATGAAGAAATTGAAGCTCAAAGGGATTAAGTAGCCTAGGGTTACAGGTAGGAAGTGTCAGTGCCAGTCTACGTGCTCCCAAAGCCCATGCTTTTTCCATTATTGTAGGCCCAGGATTCCCTCTGCAACTTCTCCTGCCGTTTTCCACTCCCTCTCCTCTGATGGGCCTTCACTGCTGTTCAGTTGTCTCTGAAGGCCAGCCACCTTTCTCTGGCTTCCCACTCCACCACAGTTTCCCAGTGCACCTGCTGGGCTCAGTCCCCGTTGGCTCCCTTGGATTGTTTTCCTGCGATACACTAATATGTCCACCCCATGCCACTCCCATGTAAGGGAGTGCAGAGACAGAGCACAGGGAGCCTCACAGATTCAATGGTGGGCCTGGCCCATCGCACCAGAAAGATGCAACATGTATACGCAGCATCTAAAAATGACTTTTGAACCTGGAAGCTGAAACCATTTCCATTCAGTTTTGTCTTTTATTCACAAACTCACTAAGACATTTCTCCTAATCTCCAGTCTCTTCAGATGGAGAACAATTCCCACATCACGAAGCACCAACTCTGTGTTAGGCAATTATTTTACAGGCCAGCTGGAAGTTTGGCCAGCAGTGAGCCTTAATTGGGGCTTGTTTTTTCCCACTGACTTTTTTTTAAGCACTAACTGATTTAAAATTAAATGAGTAGAATCAAGTTTTATTTTGGAGTGAAAGAGTTGATTATTTATATCAAAGAGCCATGTAAAACTTGCTGTTTTCTTGTTGAAATCCAAGTTTTTAAAAGTATATACACTGCAAAATCAAACATCTCAGTGCTTGGGGTTGATTTTATGTCCCTTCAGTGAACCTGCCCTCCACTTCCCAGTTAGTGAGGGGCCCTACAAACTAGCCTCCCGTGCAAATAGGAGCATGTTGGGAACAGATGGAATATACCTGTCCCACCCCCACTGGAGAAGAGGAGCTTCGAATGCCCTCAGGTACTCCTAAGAGTGTACCCTGGGCTACTTATGGGGATATAAGGATGGAAATCACAGGCAGTGGCTACCAGGGCCCTGTCCCCACCCCAGACAGCATTTCTGGCAACCGGAACCGCATCTTCAAACAGTAAGAATGATTGTGAACTACAGCTACTCCTACAGGGCAGGCCTTGGAAGCTGGTTATATCCCCCCTTGCTGAGATAAGAACTTTCAAGCATCTAAAGTAACATCTTTTGAATAGATGCCAACACAATCATAAGCCCTCAGCTCCCTGAGATGTTTAGTATTTAACAATTCATGCTGGTCGCTGAGCTGAAAATTTTCCTAATGCTTACCCACTTGCATCTCCATGTTTGTTTGAGCTTTTAACAAATGTGCTTACTTAATTCTCTGAATCTGTTTATGTAATAGTATCACATGCAGAAATAGTGATATCAATAAGCTTCTTAGCTTAATTACATGTATACAATAGCCAAATGCTTGAGCTTCAGACAGAATGTGCTAATCTTGTGTGATTATTTTGATTCCTTGGGTAGCCCAAATGAATATCCCAGAGCAAAAGAAATTGGGTCTCCCAGACATGGTATAATTTGGTCATCTTTTTATAAATGAGAGCATTCCCCAAAATGTGATCACCATGTACTGTCGTAATGATAAGAAAGGAGCTGTCTTGAAAAGCCCAGACTACTGTCTGGTGTTTTCCTCCCAAGCTGAAATGCTCATTAATTACCAGGCACATCCTCCTTCACAGGATGGGCCCAAGGTGACGGGGAGTCTTGAGAAAATCCCCATGGGGGGAAATCAAGACAAGTTCCAGTGATGTTTTTCTAGAAAGTATTGATATCTTTTAAAATGAGCTGCTTTCCCCCTTTCTCCGCGACTTCATTATGTTATCAACTATGATGTTTAGCATACTAAATGGAAGAAGAATCTTGAATTCTGGAGAAATGAAGTGTCAGTTTGGAATAAGGCAGCTTAAAAACATTTGCCTAGCATTTAGGCCACTCCTGGTCTCCCACTGTATGTTCCATTGCTGGACCTTTCTCTCTGAGGAACCCAGGGGAGGACCTGTTGCCGTGACCTCAAGAAGGGAAGAAGGCTTCTCAGAGGTACCCAAGCCAGTGGAAATCCCTTACTGTCTTGGGATCCCTCTGACCCTCTGTCTTCCCCCTTCACTTCTTTACCAGGCTGCCGGTGAATAACACAGCTCTGCCAAATAATCCGATGCTGAAACCCTCCTTATTTCCCCTATCCCTGTCGCTGAGACTTGGATTATGAATATTTTCAGCCAGCACACATGGCAGATGACATCACATGTGTGGCAGGTGCATAAGCACAATTTCCAGTGTGCTATAGTAACATCACATTTCCCTATCAAGGAAGTGCAGTGGGTATTTAATTTTTATTTCTTTTTATAAATATATGCAAATATAGCTTTTATATGAATCGTAAATCATGTGCCTTTATTAAAGTACATTTTCTCTTTTTTTTAATCTTGCCTGGCTTCATCCTCTCGTACCCAATTCATTCTCCACCCGACTTCCACCCTCAGTAACCTGTCATAGCATTGTAGATATTCATTCACATAACCTCCATGATCACATGATCATATATATACATATATACGCACAAGGGCATATATGCGTGCACAAACACACACACACACAAACACACAGTTATTTACATACATATATGTAAAGCTCTTGCCATTGTTTGTTTCACCAAACACAGGATCATTTATACCCCATTCTTTTCTCTGATTCCTTTTTTCTTCTTCCTTGGCTTCTGTTGAACTGTTAAAATGTTGGCATTCCCTCTCCACAACACCCATCCCTTGCCTTTTTTTCCTGATCTTCTATTGATTTGGCTGCTATTGTACATATTTTTATTCTTCTAGAGTTAAAAAGTAACTATAACAATGTCTGTAGTTGTTCCAAATATATCCTCCTCCCAATCACAGCCAGGGTTACAGCTCGCGTTAACTCCCCGCTGAACATCCCGTTACTTTATCTTCACTGTGTTATTATTGCCTAAAGGGTTGGTTTTCAGATACACACACACACATACACACAGAGGGTTTTTAATGGTCAAATAATTAAATATTTTAACTTAAATATTTAATTTACATTTTATGCTATTATTTCTTTTATCCCCCACCTGTGTGTTTATTTTTCTTCTTGCTGATCATAACAACTTTCACACTTACATAGTTTTTATTATATGTCAGGAACTCCTTAAGTACTTTACACATGTGACCTAATTCAGTTCTCACAGCACAAATGCTGTTATAATCCCCATTTTTCAGATGTCAAAACTGAGGCACACTGACATTCAGTCACTTGCAGGAGGCTACACAGTAGTGGCCTACCTGGATGCAAACCCAAGGGGGTTGGCTCGAGAGTCCATGCACTCACCCTCCACCCTTGGTTGCCTCTCAGTTGAGTTCTTTTAGGGAGAGAGGGTCTGTGGGTGGTAAATGCTCTTTGTCCTCTTATGACTGATAATGTCTTTACTGAGCCCTCACCTATGAATGATAGTTTGGGTATGAATAAAATTCACGTTGACAGCTGTTTCCCTCCACTATCTCCTGGCACCTGTAGTTGTCACTGAGGAGTGGGCGGTCATCTAAGTTGCTCCTTTGCAGGTCCCGTGGAAGCTGTTAATAGTGGTTCTGTTTCCCTGAAGTTCTGTAATTTTACTATGATGTGTCTGGGGGTGGATTTATTTTTATTTATCCTGCTCAATATTCAAACTGCACTTTCAACCCAAGGGCTTATATTTTTCTCAAATGCTGGAAAATCTCAACTGCTATCTCTTCAAACACTGCTTCTTTACAATTTGCCTCCATTCTCTTATAGAATTCTAGGCAAATTAGGAAGCCTCTCAGTCTCTTCTCTGTGACTTTTAACTGCTTTCCCCATTTTTATCTCTTGCTTTCTGTGCTGTGTTTGAGTGAGTTTTTCCAACTGTCTTCCAATTCACTAATTCACTTTTGAAATTTACCCTGTCTAGAGTTTATTCCCTTACTCTCTGTACTTTTTATTCGTTTCAATGACTAATTTTTATTTCAAAATTTCTGTTCTATCCACCTATTCTTGTATCATTTATACCTATTTGTCACATATTTCTTATTCTTTTTAAAGAAAATATATTCCTTCATTAATCTCGTTAAGTATCCTCAACATACTTTAAGGTCTTTGCCTTGGGCAGATAGACTAGCTCAATCATTATGGAGGGCAGCACTCAAATTAATTACGCAGATCTGCTGAGAACCAGCAGAGAAATTTTCTTACAGACTTACAAGACTACATGCTTAGGGATGGTCATCACAGCACCGTTTGCGTTAGTGGGAGTGAGGTGCAATCCAGTTGTTCAACTATCAAAAAATGGAAGTAAAAGTTGGGGTGCATTCTGTGGAATGGATGTAGCAGTCAGAAACTGAGAAGTAGATGCATATACAGCAAAACAGATGTCAAAAACAGTACTAATAAATAAGAAACAGAATGAGATCTATAGCACAATATTACTTTCACAGCTTAAAACTACACAGAAAACTTGAACACAAATTGTAAGAACACCTACAATAAGAACACATACATCAAACCAATTAGAATGGTTGCCTGTTGGAAGAAGAGGAGAATGAGAATAGGACATGAGGCATGAAGTATGAGGGCCAAAGTACACGTATACATACACACACACACACATATATACATGCATGCATATATATATACATGCATATGTATACATACATCTATACATACAAACAAACATACATATAGGAGAGGCATTGCCCAGGCTGATGCGGATGGCATACCCTAAACTGAAGAGTAAAATTAACTCAAGCCTCTGTGCTTCTGCATCAACAAATGTCTTCATCTGCCTGCCCAGAAAATTACTTTCATCTGTAACTAATTCATGTTCCAACTATTGACTTATCTTTTTTTAGCATTAGATTTATTCATATATTTTGGCATTTTGGTGGGCAGGCCCATTTTTAATGAAACACGTTTTATTTATTTCTCCTACTCTCTTTCTCTCTGTGTTCATCCCTCTCTGGCTGACAGATCCTCCAGGCCCCCAATCCAAAATCAGCTCCAGTAAAGACAATTTGGAGTGCCTGCTCCATAACAGTACTGGAGATGAGCAGACCCTGTCTAGAGCCGGTGAGCAGCTGGGCTTGGCAACTGGAGGGAGGCTGAGTTTGTACATTTCTTCCTCCTTTGGCTTGCATTGAGTTGGAAACCGTAGCCCCAAGCAACATCTGGTGCACGTTTTTTTCAGTCCCCTTTCACTCACAGATTGGGTGGTAGGGAGTCTCACTTCAACCCTCAGCTTCAAACAATGTGCCTGACTCTTACCCTGTTTCGCATGGCGCCCTTTTAGTCACCTTCCTACTTCTGGAACCAGTGCTTTGCATGCTCAAGGCCTCAGCTCCACTCGCCATTTTTGCATTTCCATCCTACTTCTGGTCTTCAGAAATATGTCTCATAATCAAATCCAGCAATGTCTTCCTGATAGTCTCTTTTCTATTTTATCCACCACTGCTATGGTGAGAAGAGGTAGTTCCTGCCTCAATACATTTTCAAAGTATACCAACAAGTTTGGATAAAGCCTGATGAAATATATATTAGCAAGGGGGACATGAATATGTCTGATTTTAGGGTTTCAGATAATTTACATCTTCCTGTTAGTTGGAAATCCGTGTAAGGATTACACAATTTATTCTAGGCCCATTATTTTTACAAATAGCCTTACACACAGCCTTTAGGGATCTAACCTTAGGTTATCATGATCCTCTGTGTTAGTACAAAAAAAAAAAAACTGGCTTCTCACATCACAGCTGAAATTGACACTCTGAGTTCAGAGCCTCTAACTAGACCTTCCATTTCAAAGAGGCCCCTCAGGCAGGAAACATATTCTACATATTCTCCCCATACCCCAGTTCTACTCTAGTAATATAGTCAAACAGACAAATAGCGTTTACCTCGGTCCAGAGCTCTTAGTAATTACCCAGGATCCCAGACTCCAGTATGAATACAACTCAGGCCTCCCCAGCCCTAGTCCTCCACTCAACCCTGCCTTGCCGCTCCTGTCCCAAACCAGTATGTACTTGGCTTCTGCATTATTGTCCCAGCAGTTCTGTCAGACTGGAGTGCCCTTCCCAAGCGCACCTTAACACCCTTGCTCTTTTCTGAGCCTACTCAATTCGCCTGTAGTGATTACGCCTTTCCCAATATCTCCTTTCCTCCTCTAAATGTATCTCTACCATTGATTTGACATTTAGCCACTTGACCTGTCATCTTAACCACATAGTACCTTCCAATATGTCTGAAAGTGCCTGAATACCTAAAACTAGCGTGGTATATCCTACATGCTGGTGCATTATCCCTTGCTCCTCTGAAAGATCTTGAGATATAGTAAAGCAGATATTATTGCAGTTATAGTATTATTTCCATTTTTCAAATGATAACATTGAGGCTTAGAGATGTTAATTAGCCCATTCAACTAAGAAGTAGCAAAACTGGAATTTGAACTCAACTCTGTCTACCTCCAGATTTCTACTTATTTTCTCTCTCTTTTCTTTTTTTTTTTTTTTTTTTTTTGAGACAGTCTCAGTCTCATTCTGTTGCCCAGGCTGGAGTGCAGTGGCGCAATCTTGGCTCACTGTAACCTCTGCCTCCCAGGTTCAAGTGATTCTCCTGCCTCAGCCTCCCAAGTAGCTGGGATTACAGGCACCCATCACCACGCCCGACTAATTTTTGTATTTTTAGTAGAGATGGAGTTTTGCCATGTTGACCAGACTGGTCCTAAACTCCTGACCTCAGGTGATCCACCCACTTTGGCCTCCCAAAGTGCTGGGATTACAGGCATGAACCACCATGCCCGGCCCAGATTTGTAATTATTTTCTAGAATAACTGAAATGGCAAAGAGGTTTTGCTTCATCTCAAGTCCAACTTCAAGTAATGGGCTGTAGCTGCCCAGAGTGCTGTGTAGGAAAGCCAAACTCAGACTCAGCAGGAAAGCAAACCATCCCTGACAGAGGAGCAAGACCAGCCATTGGTCCGGCGTTTAAAAGAAAGAGCACACAGGCCACCTATTTGCTGATCCCTGTACCGCACTGACTTTCCCGGGCCAGGATAGAGCCTTCTACGAGTGTGTGTATTCCACAGCACTCAGAACATAGTGCTTAACCTATAGTAGATGAGAGATAAGTATTTATTGTTTGATAGCAGCATAAACATGTTGAATGAGGCACAGCATCCCAGAAATTGCAGGAGCAGCAGCCAGCCACTCAGGGAGTCGGAAGTGAATAGCTCTCCTCCGGGCCAGCCAAGCAGCGTTCACTTGGTGAACAATCTCAAAGTAGCATGCATGCAAAATAAAGTGTGAAGCTTATGAAAAATGTTTTTATTCAGAAGACTGAATATTGAAGTGAAAAAATCAGTTTCACTTCTGCATGATGATAATACTTTCCCTAGAACTACTCAGTAACAGAGAAAACCCACACACCACACAGAGCACCACCTCCACATATCCCGCTCGCGGTCATATTTAAGGTCACCCATCTCCTCTGGAGCTTTCCCATGGATTGCTGTAAGCTCTGCTCCCCGCTGCCACCCCCACTCCATCAATTAATGAATCAAAAGGGAGACAAGGTGTTTCTAGCATGTACTGTGGTAAATTACTGGAGGAAAAGTTACTAATTACGGACACTCCTGCAGGCAGCGCGCATTCCTTCCCTCCCCTACCCTTTTGGTTTTCAGCCTCAATCTGGGCTCCCTACTTCCCTCCCAGACTGTCTCCGGCCTCAGGCTGAGAGTTCTCTGTTTCCATTTCATCTCTTTTCCATACCTCTGGATGGGGATGTGTCCAGGAACCCAGGCCAAAACCAGCAAATTTATCACCGTGGTAATGACAGCAAGCCGCATGCTGAGTGAATTCTGCAATCCCCCTCAACTCCTTCTTTTGCCAAAACCCAGGAAGCTGCAAGATCCAGCAGGTTACAGACTGTTATCTGCACATGAAGAATAGCTCTGTTAGAAATGCAATTAGGTATCAGCCATAAGGCTATTTTTGGAAGCTTGTTTGGTGGGGGCGGGGGAAACTTGCCATGCGGTGGAAGATGTTAGTCAATTCACCAAAACTGAGTTTCAAAATTGTGACGTACCAGGTTGAGTGCACCTACTCTGGTCAAGGCATGGGGTTGGGAGGCACAGACTTGAGGAAGCATGTGTCAGGAGGCCCATTGTCAGGGAGGCTTATTATTGGGGAGACTTATTATCAGGGAGGTAGTTTTCCAGGGAGCAGTGCAAACCAGTGTGTGCTCTAAAGGAGCAAGCCGCTGTCCAGGCTCATTAGGAAGGCAGTACCCAGGCATATGAGAAGCTCGTGGTATAAGGCTGTGCCCGATACCCAGGAAACAGGCAGGGCACCAAAGCATCACTGACTCTCCATACTGCAGGATTAAAAAGCTTTTGATGACTCACTGTAAATCAAGAGATGTTTCTAAATGGTGTGTTGCATTTGTCACAGCAATATCTCCTTTTATTTGGAGCATGCATGTGCTATCCTGTCTTACAATTTAATTCAGCAGTGTTTGATGCAGCCTAGAGTCTCAGTCCAGCAGCAGCCTTATGTTCCCAACGTCTTTACTCTGCTCATATGGACAATAGGGTCAAATCGCACTGAGTGGGGAAAAGATCCATTTGGGGCTGTGGCTGGCTCAGGTGTCAAAGTCATTTTCCTGTTGGATCCAAGTTCACCAATACTCATCATTGGGTCAAGTTTCCACTTCCCCAAATCCCCCTCAGCACACTCCTGAAGTTCCCACCCTTCCCCCACATGGAATAAGGGTGCAATTATTGCTTAGGCCCAGGGCCTGCCATGCTCTCTATGCATAATTCTCTCCAGTGGGGACACATGGAAACCAAGGCACAGACATGCAGGTGCCCCAGACCCTTACCCAAGACAACAATGTGCCTGGAGATAGTGGCCTCCGAGGTATCACCTAAGGACTGGTGATGTTTGGCCTCCACAGAGGGCAAGTCGAGGTAGAGAAATCAGTCAAAGCATCCTCAGATGTGTGAAGGGCCCTCACCGCCAGTGACAGAGGATCTTTTTCTGTGCTGATCCAGAGAACAGGCCAGGCACACAGCTGAAGGTTATAGGGAAGCAGATGCAACTCCACATAATTAATTCCTTATATGTATCTTAATGGAATTGCTCGAATACATACAAGTCCGAAGGGAAATGCCCATTTCCTTCTGTAGAAGGGATTCCTAAATTGGGTGCAAAGTTGAACTGAATGACCTCTGCCATCTCTCCCAATTGTAACATTCTAGGAGTGCCCTAGAACTCTCCATAAGTGATAAAGTCTCTTGTGACTACTTCCTCGTCTACTCATCTTTTGAATTCTCAATTCAGCTACAGCCTTGGAGGTATAGAATGTACTTATGTGAGGAAAGAAATATCTTAAACAAGGAAGCAATGAATTTTCCAGGCTTTCTTGGAATCCCCCAGTGGCCTGATCACATCCCCCAAATGGGACATGCCATACAGACAGCAATGACATTTTAACAAGTGTGCTGAGCCCTTGGACATAAACAAACTCCGGGCTGCTGTTTCACCCATCCTTCATGCACGAAATCATGGAATTTTAGAGATGGAGGACGCCTGGAGGTCATTGCCTCCCAGATCCTTCCCAGGGCAGGAATTCTCACTCTAACAACCCAACAGATGGTCACCCAGCTTCTGCTTGAACACTTTCAGGAAGGGGCTCATTGCTTTGCCAGAAGATTTAATCCATTTTGAGACAACTTAATCCATTTTGAGATAGTCCTCATTGCGAGCTGTTTCTTCCTTGTATTAAGCCCCAAGTCTGCTTTCATTTGACTTGATTTCTGCCCTCAGGAGTAAGATAAAAATACAGCTTTTTCTAATTCATATGACAATGTTCAGATATTCAAAGACAGCCATTATCTCCATTTCTCCTCTCCAAGTCTTGTCTTCACATCTAAATGTCTCAGGTCACCTTAAATATTTCTCGTATGGCATGGTTTCAGACCCCTCACCATTCCAGTCACTATCTTCTGAATATTTTCTATTTTGCAAATGTTCCTTTTGAAGAGTAACTCCCAGAACAAGTACCAGGTGAGGTCTCCTCACTTGTAGAGCAGAGTGGAACTGTCACCTCCCTGAAGGGAACTATCACTGTTCTCTGCTCACCATACCTTTATTAATGTAAACTAGAATTACATGAGTTTCACACCAAATGACCAACTATTTGGGTTATTGTCAGCTAAAACCACCATCTTTTTTTATTTGACACAGTTTCATATAGCTTAAAGAAAGATGTGGATTTTAAAGTAGGCCTAAAAATTATTAAAAGACCAAATTCTGCTTTTCCCCTTATTAATAATAGAAAAAACCATTTAGGAGAATCAGGGCCTCAGCAAAAGTTATGGGTGACAGACTAAGATACTCGAATCCTAAGATGATTGAACTCAAGGGTGAAATGTGTGTTTGTACTGATGTGCCAGCACCCTAGGCCTTTGCAACCTCTTCTTCCAACACAATCTAGGAATCATGGAAGGGCATCTCTTGAAAGCTATGCCTGCTTTTGTCTCCCTTACTCTACCTTTTTTTTTTTTTTTTCTGTAGCTTGCCACATGCTTCTGAGGCAGTCTTCCTCCAGCCCACTGGAAACCCACTTGTAGTTTTCTTTTGTGTCTTTGGCAGGTCACCTGAAGGAAGAAATCACCCAGCGGCATATACAGCAAGTAGCCCTAGGTAGGTACAAAGTAGAATCTGCAGGAAGAGGATGAAGGTATCTAAACTGACCTGATTTTAGGAATCCAAACCCAGCTAAAAGATAACCCATTTAAAACCCTCTCTGAAGTTAACGATGGCAAGGGTTGCTATCCACATAGCTTTCCTTGGATGCCCCCCCACCAACAGGATCCGTTTCCCCAGCCTGTGTTCTTGCGCCTGGCCGTCAGCACCTGGCACCCCACCCTTCCAGCTGTTGCCTCATCCTCCCCTCCTTTCCCACCCCACATCCCCACCTAAATTCACCCACTGTGTCCCAGATCCTCAGGGTCCTATCTGAGCTTTTCAGAGCCACTACTAACTAATCCTAACAGAAATAGTTAATGATGAAAACACCATTTGTTTACAGACCTGTGTCTGTTGCACAGCCTCATATGCAATCTCCTTTCATCCCCAGCAGTGCAAAGAGGTAAGTGCATTTACCAGATGGGGGAGATGCCGTGCCTTCCCAAGGTCATGTAGCCAGTGAGTGTTGAAACAAGGATTTGAACACAACTCTGTTCCAAGTTTGGTTCTGTTAGCCCTCATGCTGTTTACTGCCCACTGCAATGGTCAACCCGCCTTAATGCATGAAGAATGCAAACACTAAACCAGTACAGTCATATTCTAAGAGGCCCTTGGCACCTTTTAAGCAGTGGACATCTGCAGAAAACACCCTTTTTTGATATGTGACCCAATGAAGTCAGCTGGGAGAAGAGTATAGCTTACAGAGGACTGATGGAGTGGGTATCCTAGGTAGAACCACCTCATCTCCTCTCCAGCTAGCTGGGATCAACAATTTATGGAGAGCTTTGATTAAATAAGAAATTCATGTATTTCAGACTAAAAAAGCTCCCCTTGAGTTGGCATGGGCCCTCAATTACCTGTAATCGGAGAAATCTAGCACCCAGGGCAATGGTGGAGAAATGGAGGAGAGCCTCTAAAGTCATGATGATGGCTCATTTGACTTTGGTAACTTGTATCATTAGGAAGGTTGGTTGTTTCATTTCAGTAGTAATAATGATGATATAGAATAAATACTGATTACATCAGGAACATAGAACAAGGGCACCTAAGCCACAGCGACTGGAGCTCTGAGCTTCCCACTGTTGGCCCTGGGACTGTGGGGTCAGGTACACTGCCCTCCCCGCACCAGAGACTTGGGCACACACTTACAATTGAGATTCTGCAAAGTGTCTTCAACAAAGAGCCAGGCTGCCCCAGGGCCCTAACTCCTTGGGCCAGACTTTGGAAGGCAGAATGACCTCTGCTGGAAAACTGTACCAAGGTGACCTTATGGGCCTCTGTATCCTGCTTCATGCTCACCCTGGCAGGTCCCTGGATATGGAGTCATCCCCAAGGGCTGCCACCTGGCCGTGAAACATCTGCCCTCTTCTTCAGCCTTCATGTTACTGGTTCAATAGGAACAACAATGTAGGAAGTCCTAGCCAGAGCAATTAAGCCAGAGAAAGAAATAAAAGGCATCCAAACAGAAAAGAAGTCCAGTTATCTCTCTTTGCTGATATGACTATTTACCTAGAAAACCCTAAAGATTCTGCCAAAAGACTCCAAGACCTGATAAACTACTTCAGCAAAGTCTCAGGATACAAAATGAATGTACAAAATCAGTAGCATTTCCATATACCAAAAACTTTCATGCTTACAATCAAGAATGCAATCCCATTTACAATAGCCACAAAAAACTAAAAATATCCAGGAATGCACCTAATGATGAAGGTGAAAGATCTCTATGAGGAGACCTGTAAAACACTGCTGGAAGAAATCACAGACAACACAAACAAATGGAAAAGCATTCCATGCTCATGAATTGGAAGAATCAATATTGTTTAAATGTCCAAAACAATCTACAGATTCAGTGCTATTTCTATTTTTACCAATTGTCATTTTTACCAATTACCAATGTCATTTTTCACAGAATTAGAAAAAAAGATATTCTAAAATTCATACGGAACCATAGAAGAGCCTAAATAGCCAAGGCCATCCTAAGCAAATAGAACAAAGCTGGAAGTATCACATTACCCAATTTCAAACTAAACTACAAGCCTACAGTAACCAAAACAGTATGGTATTAGTACACAACCAGACGTATAGACCAATGGAACAAAACAAAAACTCCCGAAATAAAGCTGCACACCTACAACCAACTGATCTCCAACAAAGTCAACAAAAATAAACAATGGGGAAAGAACATCCTATTCAATAAATAGTGCTGGGAAAACTGGCTAACCATTTGCAGAAGAATGAAACTAGACTCCTACCTCTAACCATATACAAAAATGAACTCAAGATGGATTAAAGACTTAAATGTAAGACTTCAATCTGTTAAAATTCTAGAGGAAAACCTAGGATATACTTTTCTAGACATAGGTCTAGGCAATGAATCTATGATGAAGACCCCAAAAGCAAATGCAACAAAATCAAACATAGACAAATGGAACTTAATTAAACTAAAGAACTTCTGCACAGCAAAAGAGGCTCTCAACAGAGTAAACAGAGAACCTACAGAGAAAATATTTGCAAACTATGTCTCCAATGAAGGATTAATATCCAGAATCTACAAGGAACTTAAATGAATGAATAAGAAAAAAAAAAAAAAACCCTATTAAAAAGTGGGCAAAGACAGGAACAGACACTTCTCAAAAGAAGACATACAAGTGGCCAAGAAACATACAAAACAATGTTCAACATCACTAATCATCAGAAAGATGCAAATCAAAATCGCAATGAGATACCATCTCACACCAGTCAGAATGGCTACTGCTAAAAAGTCAAAAAATAACAGTGTTGGCAAGGTTGCAGAGAAAAGGGTATATTTATACACTGCTGGTGGGAATGCAAATTATTTCACCTCCTCTGGGAAGCAGTTTGGAGATTTCTCAAAGCTCTAAAAATAGAACTGCCATTCAACCCAGCAATCCCATTACTGGCTATATACCAAAAGAAAAATAAATCCTTCTACCAAAAGACACATGCACTGAAACATATGTTCATTGCAGCACTATTCACAATAGCAAAGACATGGAATCAATCTAGGTGCCCATCAATGGTGGATTGGATAAAGAAAATGTGGTACACATCATAGAATACTACACAGCCATAAAAAAGAACAAAATCACTCCTTTGCAGCAACATGAATACAGCTGCAGGTCATTATCCTAAATGAATTAACTCAGGAACAGAAAACCAAATATCGCATGTTCTCACTTGTAAGTGGGTGCTAAATCTTGAGTTCACACAGACATAAAGATGGAAACAACAAACATCAGAGACTCCAAAAGGAGGGAGGGAGGGAGGGAAGGGGGCAAGGGCTGACAAACTTCCTATTGGTTACAATGTTCACTACCATGGTGACGAGATCGATACAAGCCTAAACCTCAGCATCATGCAATGTACCCTTGTAATAAACCTGCACATGTACCCCTCTATCTAAAATTTAAAAATGGAAATTTAAAAATAAAGAAACAATGATGTGAAAAATACCACTCAACTCTAGGGGCAATTTTCATCTTGGGTCTGGGAAGCCATATCCATGGCTTTGTGGGCAAGAGATCTTCCCTCCTTTCTGCTGCCCAGTCCCCGCCCCTCCTAGGGATGGTCCTTGCAGCTGGAGCAGACACTCCCTGGGCCTTTGGAAAACTGCTGTATGTTTTCAATCACAGGCTTGTGCCTTAATTCCTCTACTCATCTCTCTGGGAGTCTTCTGAATTACAGCAGGTGTCAGGTTCAGCAGCGCCTAGCTTTGCCTGAAGTAATCAGCAAACTTCAAACGGAAAGCACTTTGGCTGGAAGTCTAATTAAGAGTATTTGAAATACCTATTTATTTTAAAAGCATACTATCCCAATTAGAGAAGAAGTGTTAACATCTCCCAGCTGCCATTCTGAGATTAAATGCCATGTTGCCATCCAAACTCCTTAGGAGGCTGTCTGATGGAGATTTGGAACTGTCAGAGCTTGTGTGTCCCAGGTGGCCACATTTCAGATGGGAAGTCTCCTCATTGAGAGAAACCTCTCAAGACAGATTGTTTATAGAACCTTAACCCTTACCCTTCAGCCTAGCAGTTGGGCTGAAGGCTAGGACAGAGGGCTCCTGTAAGAGTAAAGGCAGCCTACTCAGTATATCTGGATTCCCTGATGTTTTATAATTCAGGCTTCAGATCTAAGAGTAAAGAAGTGACTCAGTGGTACACCCCCTTTCATTTCTGTCTTTTTTGTGTATCTTGTACTACTGTCACCCTTTTCATTCTGTTCCCTTTGTCTGCTTCTTTTCACTTTCTCTCACTCTCCATTCTCAGCATTTCCTCTGTTACTGTTTCCTTCTTTTGCCTACATGTTCCTATGATTTCATGAAAGTGTGGGTGTGATTGGTTTGGGTTTGTTGTGGGGAAGGGTGATGAGCAAGTTGGATCAAGAGAGCTTTTTATATGTTTTGCGTAAGAATATGTCTCTGGATGTGTAAGTAGATGTGTGCCCAGGGAAATTTCTGTAAAGGCAATTCCATATCCCAAAGGAACAAAGACATAGTGGTGATGTGAGAGGCACCATTTGGAAGAAATCATCCAGGGATGATGATAAGCCACTCCCAGTGGTGTGCTGAGCTGGCTCAGTCCGTAAAAGCATAAATTGTTAATACTCCAGGAATTTGGGGAGCCATTTTTAAACAAAGATGTGATTAAAATTAAATTAGATAAGTTTATGATTAAATAAGTTATATTAAGAAACAAAGGTAACAAGTACTCAAAATTCACCACTTCCTAATTTACTACACTGCGTTATTATCTGTGCTTTTGAAGTGATCTGTATCCACTGTATCTGTGTGGTGGGAACACTGTGTGATGGTGCACTGCTGTGCCTCTCTTCCCAAATCCACATTTAGCAACATCACCCTGGTGGCTTAAAATCAGCCGTGCTGGAAATATTTACACCAAGGATATTGGCAAGTATTATAAATGGGGCTTTGTTTTTTTCCAGAGAGTGGCTGTTAAACATTTACCACCACACCAGTGGCATATGGATGGCCCTTTCAAGGCTGTGTGTGTGTGTGCACGCACGCGTGACTGTGCATGTGCTTTTATGAGGATTTCTACTCTTTCCTGGCTGAAAATCAAGATTATGGTTCTTTCTTCATTTATGACTCACCCAAAATACATCAGGAAGCATAAACATCTACCGAATCCTGGTCCTTTTAAAACTTAGTGAACAGGAGAGCTAATGAAGACAAAAAGGAGGCTGAAGAAGTATTGGGCCCTGTGAGCTCCCTAGATGTGACGGTCAGAGCTGGGGGTGTCTTTTAAGACAAATATCAATAACCATTTCTAAGAACATCATCAGGTCTCAGAGGAGGGCTGACTCCCACACACTGTTTCAGGAAACAATAGAACAATACTATTTTTAAATTAGGCATCATTTGGAAATGATACTAACTTAACTAGTTTCAGCTAGCTGAGCTGAGAGTGCTTTGCTGAATTCAGTTGTGTGTGTTTTTACCACTTTACTGTACTATTGACCCCAAATGATTTAGTATTGTTGATCATGCAGATGAGACTAATCAGCAAATGTTTCTTGAGTACTTTACCATGTGCCAGGCATGTTACTAAGTTCTCTACGTGGGTTTCCTCTTTAATGCTCACATCCCCATGACGTAGATGTTACTATTATCCTCACTTTACAGTTAAGGCCCAAAGGGGTTAAGGAAACCTGCCTAACTTTGCTCAGCTATGGATGCAAGGCCAACAGCCTGGGTCCAGAGCAGTGCTCCAACCACCACGCTGCACTGCCCTTAGCACTTTGCCAGGCATCATGGAATCCACAGAGGGCTGTATCCAGTGCCTGTCCTCAAAGAGTTTCCAATCTAACCAGGATGAGTTGGCATATGCATAAAAAGACAGCTCCTTTTTTTTAAGTATCAGATTCAGCGACCTACATTTTTCCATTCACTGTCCTCTTCCCAAAACTAATTCAACCTTGACCTCCTCCATGAAGCCTTCCCTGACCCCTTCTCCCCAAGTCTGCTTTTGCCTCCACCTCATGGGTCCCCGTTAAGGCACCAACCCTATTTTGTAATTATTTATTTCCATATATATTCTCCATGCTAAAATGTGAGCTCCAGGAAAGGTGGGTGCAGTCAAATTCATCTTCGCATCCCTAGCAGCCAGCACAAGCAATAAATAGGCCAAGTCAGTGGCCAAATGAGTGCTTCCCCAGGTGACTTCCAGAGCCACACATTTCTGCAAAAGCACAATGAGACATTTGAGCATAAAATAAGTCCATTTAAAAGAAGTAGAAGGCATAAGTGCTTTTGGACTCCACAGCTGAGCAAATTACAACACACAGGCAATAAATTTGGCTCTCTCTTGTCTAGCTGCTAAGCAAAAAAAGAGGCACCCAGAGTTACATAGTTTTCATTTTCTGACAGCAGGAAGCATACTAACTAATTTATCTGCAGAAAATAGAATTTCTTCTTGGAACTAAGTACAAGCCAGAATTTATCGTGTGGATCCTTGTATAAAGGACACTGAGTGACACAGTGAACGATGTCTTCAACTACAGTTTTACAAAAGATACCGAAATGTTATTCAACCAGATGATTCTTGTATCGACCCTCTATAAAAGCTAGAAGCCTGACATTAAAGCATAACTCACTGAAAGCGTTTATGTGAGCGGCCAAGATAATAGGATCCAGGTACTCGGCTTTCTGATGGCCACACAGAGCAGGACTAAAACTGGAAGAATCCAGCCCCAGGAACGTGGGCTGTGGCTTCTCTCTCAAATACCTCTTCTGAGCAATATTTGATCAGGGCTGGATCTTGTTCGGTTCAGTCAAAACCCTTAACAGGTGCCTGTGGCTAAAATTTAAAAGATACATCACACTGCCAAACAGCATGTGAAACATGTCAGGTGAGAGGGACAGGCCATGAGAACTTTTCATTCTTAGGAGGAGTGGCCCCGGGGGGTTGTCACCAAGATCATAGGCCTGGGCTGAGTCTTGAGGAATGGGCAGGATTCTGAACCACAGAGAAGAGTGGGAAATAGTTTGGGTTAGTTGGGGTGTGTGTATATGTGTGTCTGTTGTGTATGTATGTGTGTGGTGTATATATGTGGCCTGTGGTGTGTGTGTATGTGGTATGGATATGTGTTGTGTGTATGTGTATATGTGGTATGTGTGTGGTGTGGGTGTGTTGTATGTATCTATATGTGGCATGTGGTGTGTGTGTGTGGTGTGTTGGATATGTTGTATGTGTGTTTTGTGTTTGCATGTGTGGTATGTGTGTGTGGTTTGTGCGTTTGTGTGTGTGTGGTGTGTTTGTGGTATGGATATGTTGTATGTGTTATATGTGTGTGTATTTTGTGTGTTTGTGTGTGGGGTGGGGGTTTCTCTACATTTACGCTTCTCTGCTTACCCTTGACCCAACTTCTGTGAAAACAGAGCTTACTGGAACATCCCATTTCCTCGACTGCAGGCATGTTTCATATACTGTTGTAGAAGATAGTTATACTGAGAGTATTAATTAAAGAAAGAAAATATCCACAAGCTTAAGATCAACAAGTTCCAAAGGATGGCTGAGATTCCCCCACGAATACCACCTCTTGGGCACTACCCCTCTTCCCACCTCCCACCTCCCTCTTCTCACTGCCCCAGGAACAAAGATCTCCTTGAACAAAAGCAGCCCCCAAGAACAAGCCAATCGACTGTGATGCCACCTGGGGCCCTGAGATTGCCACTGGCTGGTGTTTCACTACCTGACCTGGGAAATCAGGCAGAGGCAGCTCCGAGTCCCCTGCAAGGGCCTTATGGGTTAGAGAGAGGCTCTGAAGCCGCTGGCTCCTTGTTTTACTGCGTCCTCTGAGAGGGCTCTTTTCCCGCAACCGGCATTCCTGCAGTGACCTCTTGTGGCATCCCTGTTGTTTTTCAAAGACAGGCCTCGGCTGTTGATGCCACCTTCTCCCATTTGATGTAACATTGGTGAACACTTAGTTTTGAAGTGCTTTTTGGAGTTCTGCACCGAGCGACAACAAATTTCAGAGAAAGCAAAAGGCCGGACAGTCAACCATTTATTCCCCAGACTTCACTGAGCACCTAGCATGATCCAGTGTGTGAAACTGGGAATCCAAGGATGTGGAGAGGAACCACTGATTGAGACGGAACTGAAACAGGGATGGGGGCGGGGGGACGGGGGACAGGATGAGGGGGATGGGGAGATGGGGGAGATGAGGGGGATGGGCGGTGGCGGGGGCAGGCACAGTGGCTCATGCCTGTAATCTCAGCACTTTGGGAGGCCAAGGCAGGAGAATCACTTGAGGCCAGGAGTTGGAGAACAGCCTGGGCAGCATAGAGAGACCTCATCTCTACAAAAAATGTAAAAATTAGCCAGGTACAATGGCACACACCTGTAGTCCCAGCTGCTTGGGAGGCTGAGGTGGGAAGATTCCTTGAAGTCGAGACTGCTGTGAGCAATGATCATGTCACTGCACTACAGCCTGGGAGACAGAGCAAATTTAAAAAAGAAAAAGAAAAGAAAAACTGAAGGGGCCTTTCCAGCATCCTCTAGCCCAGTGGTCTTCAAAATGTGCTCTGTGCAACCTACATGTTCTCTATAGCCCCTTGAGAACCACGAGGCAAGGGTGAGGACAGCCACTGTGCAAACAGCGCAGCTTTGGGATTCTCGCCCACTCAAATTCAACCAAAACAACTTCGGATCTTTTTTTTTCCATTAAGCTTATATTTGAAGAAAGAGTTCTGCAGCTTTTAATATAGCTTCTTTCTTCCGACATCACAGCTCTGTTAAAAACATTTCCAAAGTCAGATAGTCCAAATTTCCCCTCCCCAGAGCTATCTCAGCTCCCTCTGGGCTCACACAGAACTCTGCATATCCCTCTGTGATGCAGCTCGTCACACTAGACAGTGATGATTAGTCTGTGGCTCCCCCACTGGACAGAGCCGCTTTCTTTCCCCAACACCAAGCACAGTGACTGTCACACAGTTGGTCCTCCGTTAAGTGTTTATTGAATGAATGAGTGAGACTTAGGACTCATATTTTGGTCTTAAAGATGAGCCGGGCAGCTGAGGGGCTCTGCGCTTAGGTTTCCACGTCTGTAAAATGATGTGGTTGGACCAGATGATGGCCCAGTGCCGGGCACAGCTCCCGAGGCTTAGCTGGCATTCACTGACTGCTTGTTGAATGAACACATGAATCCCTAGCACTCCACAGCCCTCAAGCGGCACAGTGTTACCTCTGTGAATGCAGGCTTCCTTCAGACATGCAGGAAACACTCACAACCTTGGTGCGGAGACGTGGGAGGGCTTGGATGGATTACAGATGTTTTCCTTGTTGACTCCTTGAAATAAGGAGAAATAAATAAATAAATTAAATTAAATTGTTGACTCCTTGAAATAAGGCAGGATATAAAGGATGCAGCTGCCTCCTAAGGCTGAGATGACATCTCAGTTGGTTCCAAAAGAATTCAGGTAACTCTGTAAAACCAACAATGTCTCACCACTTAATTCTAATCCACAGTTGCTTGTGAATATAGAGCCAGCTTCAGTGACATGAGGTCCTTAGCCAAATTTCCATGCTCAAGGGAGAGGCTGGGAGTGAGGAGGAGCCCCCTCACCGTTTCCCTGCCAGTTCCCAACTGCCAAAGGTTCAGACCCATTGAGTGGTTTAAGGCTCCCGCACCAACCATTCTGGAGAGCAGAGGAAGACTGTATGTCAGCCCTGGTGTCAGCCTGTAATAGCAACTGTGGTTTAGCAAAAAGAGCATTCACCCTGTGTAGTACTCCGGGTTGTCCAGATAAGCAGAACCAATAGGAAATATATTGATACATGGAGAGAGATTTATTATAAGGAATTGGCTCACTCAGCATGGAGACTGAGAAATCCTACGATCTGCCATCTGCAAGCTGCAGGCCCAGGAAAGTCTAGCTGTAGTTCTAGTGTAGTTCTAGTCCAAACCTGCAGGCCTGGGAACCAGAGCAGCCAAAAATTTAAGTCCCAGTCTGAGTGCAAAGGCCTGAGTGCCAGAGTGCCAACGTCCAAGGGCAGGAGATCAATGTCCCAGCTGAAGCAGAGAGAGCAAATTTGCCATTCATTACTCAACCACTTTTGGTATTTTTGTTTGCTTGTCTTAATATTATTTCTAAATGAAAAGCCATAATTATATATATTTTGGGGGTATATTGTGATGTTTTGATATATGTATACAATGTGGAATGTTTAAATCAAGCTAATTAACATATTCATTGCCACACTTACCCAGATTTTTTTTGTGGTGAGACATTTGAAATTTACTCCCAGCAATTTTGAAATGTCCATTATTACTCATTGTGGTCACCCTGCTGTGCAGTAGATCTCAAAAACATTCCTCCTGTCTAATTGAAACTTTGTACCCTTTGACCAACATCTCCCTCTCCTGACCTCCTACCCCTGGTAACCACCATTCTAGGCTCTATTTCTATGAGTTCAATTTCTCATAATATTTCAGATTCTCACATAAGTGAGATCATGCAGTATTTGTCTTTCTATGCCTGGCTTATTTAACTTAGCATAATGTCCTCCAGTTTCATTCACATTGTTGGAAATGACAGAATTTCCTTCTCATTTAAGGGCTAATAGTATTCCATTGTGTATATATACCACATTTTATTTATCTATTCATCCGCTGATGAATTGATTCAATGTCTTGGCTATTGTGAACAATGCTACAATGAACATGGAAATGCAGATATCTCTTCAACATACTGATTTCAGTTCCTTCAGATATATACCCAGAACCAAGGTTGCTGTATCACATGGTGGTTCTATTTTAGTATTTTGAACAACCTCCATACTGTTTTCTATGACAGCTGTACTAATTTACATTTCCACCAATGGTGTACAAGGGTTCCCTTTTCTCCATATCCTCACCAGCACTTATCTTTCATCTTTCTTATAGCCATTTTAACAGGTGTGAGGTGATATCTTATTGTGATTTTAATTTGCATTTCCCTAATGATTAGGGATGTTGAGCATTTTCTCATGAACCTGTTGGCCATTTGTTTGTCTTCATTAGAGAAATATCCATTCAGGTCCTTTGCCCATTTTTTTAATTGGGTTATTTGTTTTCTTGCTGTTGAGTTGTTTGAGTCCATTGTATATTTTGAATATAAACCCTTTATCAGATGTATGGTTTGCAAATATTTTTTTCCACTCCGAGTTATCTCTTTAGTCTGTTGATTATTTCCTTTGCTGTGCAAAAGCTTTTTAGTCTGATATAATCCAATTTGTCCATGTTTGTTTTGTTGTCTATGCTTTCAGGGTCATAGCCAAAAAAATCATTGCCTAGACCAGTGTTGTTGAACTTTTCCCCTTATGTTTTTTTCTGGTAGTTTTACAGTTTCAGATCTTATATTTAAGTCTTTCATCTATTTTGAGGTAATTTTTCTATACGGTTTGAGATAGGGATCCAGTTTTATTCTTGAGCATGTGGATATCCAGTTTTACCAACACCTTTTATTGAAGAGACTGTTGTTTCCCCATTGTCTGATCTTGGCACCTTGGTCAAAAATCAACTGGCCATAAATATGTAGGTTTATTTCTGGGCTTTCTCTCTTGTTGCATTGGTCAATGTGTCTGTTTATCACAGTGCCCTGCTGTTTTGATTACTATAGCTTGGTAGTATATTTTAAAAACAAAGAGTGTAATGCCTCCAGCTCTGTTACTTTTGCTCAAGATTACTTTGACTATTGAAGGTCTATTGTGGTTCCAGATGAATGTTAGGATTTTTTTCTATTTCCATAAAAAATAACATTGGAGTTTTCATAAGGATTGCATTGAATCTGTGTGTTGCTTTGGGTAGTATGGATATTTTAACAATATTAATTATTCAAATCCATGAATACAGGATATCTTTCCATTTATCTGTGGGTTTTGTTCCATTTCTTTCATCACTGTTTTGTAGTTTTCAATTATACCTCCTTAGTTACATTTACACCCAATTTTTGTTTGTTTGTTCTTTGGGGTTTTTTGTTGTTGTTATCATTAATGGATTTTTTTTTAAATTTTTCTTTTGGATAGTTTGTTGTTAGTATATAGAAATGCTACTGGCTTTTATATGCTTATTTGGTATCCTGCAACTTTACTGAACTCACTTATCAACCAGAAGTTTTTTGGCTGAGTCTTTAGGGTTTTCTATATATAAATTCAAGTCATCAGCAAACAGAGACAATTTCAGACTCCTTGCCACAGAGCTGACCATGGCTGTGGGCCATCAGCACCATTGAAGGCCTCCATAAGACACGGTTACTACACTGCTCTAGCCATATTTACTCACAGACACCACTGATCACTCTTTCTTGCAAAAAAAAACACAATCACATCCAAGAAGGGGCTGTCTATTCCTTCAAGCACTGATCCCAGATGATCTTGTTACCAGTTGTCAGAGCCATTTTTTTTTTCATCATGCAAATGTGCAGAAATCATAGGTGCTGCTTTGAGCAAATTAGGCATTTGACCAAACATATAGAAGACAAAATTCTAGCCTCTGCATCTCATCTGCTAGACTAGAATGTATTATGGCTGGCCCCTCCATCTGTCCTCTTTTTCCTTTACACATGATGAAAATCGCCATCTGTGCTTGGCAAATCTTGGACCCAGAAAGGCCTCGGTGTTTCCTAGGAACAGTTCTGTTGCATGTGTAATGGAGTTGGGTAAGTCTTTCCCATCTCCCCAGAGAAGGTGATGATTAGTTTGGGAAAGACCAACCAACAGGAAACCAAGGTTGGCTGTGCTGAAATACAAATGATGGGTGCTAAATAACAAATAGAAAGCTTTAAGTGGTATTTTGAAAATCCTGATATCTATTTGAGTGAGGGAGCTGTTGTAAAGAGCCAGGAGCCTGCCCAGGAGAAAGGGTAGTGAATTGTGGAGGATGCTTTTACCAATTCTGTAATGTTCTATTTAAAATTAAAAAATGAAACTGCAGAAAACTATTTAGATATTTCAAAATATAGTCAGTACATGGGTGTTATTTATATCATTCTCTGAACTTTTTGTGTTTGGAAGGGTTTATAATAATTCCCAGAACTCTATGAAGGATTAGATTCCAAGGCTTCATAGATCAAATAAAAATTACTTTTTTAGTGGAATCCTTGTGATAGAAATCGTAGTAAAAAGTGAATCCCAATTCAATTCTTATTAATCTTAATTCTCCTCACTACCATTTATGTCAGGATCGTTTTACTTAAAAGTGAAAACAGAAAATTTACCACTTATTTTCTTCCCCAGGCACATCCTGATTTTTGGTAGGGACTTAATAGCTGTCGATGGTGTGCCTGACATGAGTGATACAGGGAAGTGCCCTGAAGGTTAGTTTTTTGTTGTTCTCTCATCGTCTCTTTCCATCTTCATAGGAGGGAACGTTCTTCCTCTGCCCCTGGATGGAAATTGATCCACTCCGTAACTGAATTGGTCATTCATTGTTAATTACAAACCAAAAAGAGTGGTCATTTTATATTGTAATTGCGATCTTAATAATTCCAATTTCACCAAGAGATAAGACTTCTCTCCCTTACCCCAACTCAGGCCAACTGTCAGGAGGAGAGGGAAATCGTCATCAGCTTCTGTCTTTCTAACTCCATCCCTTCCTCAGCCTGCTAAGGCTCAATTTCCTCAAGAAGGGATTAGAGGAAAGAAGAAAGGGAGGAAGGGCTGTTGGTAAAATCTCACTTGAATGGTTCTGCTGTAATGTGGCCTTGGACTCTCTGGGCCTGGTAGATATTCAAAGCAGACTCTTCCCAATTTGGGGTGCTTTCATGGGTCTCTGGAGGTCCTTCACTAGCAGGTCCCTTAACTTAAGGGAATGTGCCTTACTGGACAGTTCCTTACCCAGTTTGAACCTATATGGGTCGGAGTCCTAACAGGAAGCAGATGTCAGCACTCCGATGAGACGTTGTGAAGATAATTGGATAAAGACCTATCTACAGAGGCATAAGCAGAGTGTAGGGAAACTGCAAGGGAGAGCACCCCAGAGATAGTCACTGCAGCAAAGCAGGAAGCATTGCTGTCCCTAGGCCTGGACAAGACAGGGAGAAGTCACTGGAATTTAAAAACTGTCAGGGCTGTGCAGAAAGGCCCTCGCCATCTGATACTGTGACCTTCAGTCAAGTCATGTGTCCAGCTTGTGACCCCGCAGAGATGTCTCCCGTGAAGAAACAGCTTGGCCACTCTCTCCTCCTACCCTCCAGTTGCTTGCTGCTGTTCCCCACTTTGGGAGCCCAGACAGAGGGTGTAAGGAAAGTAAAAGAGGGTAGAGAAGCCAATGGGCTAGAAATAGGCCCAGCATACCACCCCCAGGTTGCCCGCCTCCAAGTTTCCTTCTCCTGCGTTCCCATTGCCCCTCTGGTGGCCCCGTGAGAAAGAATGTGTCAAGTGTTGCAGTAGAGGAGCTCAGAGGCGGGCTGGAGCCAGCTCCCACTGGCTCACAAGGGCTGATTGTGTGTGTTTTTCCCCAACTCCAGATTCAGGAACAACATGTTGGTAGACTGAACAGGAGTATTTGCACCCCCAAAATTGGCAAACACTGAAAATCAGGGCTTTTTTCTTCCAGAGAGCTGGTTGTTAAACACTTACCAGCACACCACTAATCCAAAGTGCCCCTAACCTGCCTCTCTTCTGTGCTTATAGCCCGTGTTGGGTCAACAGAAACACAGTAGTAACCCTGCTCTTACCGCTAGCAGATCATCAGCCCATTCCCCACCCTCTAGAGCTCCTGAAGAAAAATCAGACAGTAGTGCTCTCTGGCCTTCTTGCCCCCTACCTCCAACACCCACACAGATCCCTGAGAATTCTCAGCAAACTTTCTGCGTGGTCTCTCAGGCTCCCTCACTGGCCCTGAGGGAGGAAGATGCATCTCCCCACACACCACCCCCAAGGAGGGAGAGGAGGTAGGCTTAGGCAAACTGCTTGCTCTTTTTCAAGGAATTCTCGTCAAACATTTATTTTGGCCCTTTTCAAATGCTGGTGTGAGTGTGTGGATTGTCTAGCCAGCTCTCGCCATTTCACTTTGAAAATGTGCCAGTTCTACTGTGTGGTCTGTCTCAGAACTCACTTTTGACTCCAATATATGATAAGTTATTGCCAAATGAAAGGATAAATTTACAAATTGGCTAGTAGCAGGTATGTTTTCCAAAAGTAGAGGGAGACAGCTTTATGAAGGATCCGCAACTCAATTTTTAAAACTCCTGAAATTTCTCTGATCAGCCAGTTAAGAGAATTGATGGAACCCTACTAACCATCTTCATTAGAGGTTTTCATAGGAAGAAGGCCTGTGCTGGCTCTTATAGGTGCAAGAAAAACTGCTCTCACCCCAAAAGATCATATGTGTCCTGAGAACACTGCCCCTGGCTGGTCCAGTGCGATAAAGATGCAGCTGGATTGTAGGCATGGCAAGTTTCCTACTAAGGTCTCTGAGAAGCCACTGCACTGAGCCATATGGTCACAAGTCCATGAGGCTAAAGCGACAGGAGGGAGAACTGCCAAGGTACTCAAAGCTTTGAGAGAAACCTGAGTTCAGAACTTCAAGCACACTTCCGGTAGAGGAGTGAGAAAGTCACAGTGGACTGGAAGGCTGCCCCGGAGGGGTAGGCTGGGAGAGGTGCTATGTGCCAGGGTAAAAGGGGGACCTTGTGGGTCAGACCCAGAAATCACCGTGCCAGGCTCTTAGTGGTGGTGATAAGAGAAATGCAGACCAGTAACAAAAAGATATATCTGGGGTTCCAGCAGAAGGAGTGGTGGAGAGAGATGAGAGAGAGCTCCCATTTGAACAGAGGTGACCACGAATGGGATCCATGCCAAGTTCAAGCAGTAATAAGACTAGGAATGTCTTCCCTGTGTATGGCGTATGGCCCTAGGGTCTCCTTTATATTGCCGACTGACCCTAGTGCACGCTGACCCTCTGACTTTATGGTCTGCCTCCTCCACAGAGAACATGGTGGTGAGAAGGAGCAGATCTGAAGGAGAGAGGCCGCCATCCCAGGGGACAACCTTGGGCAGAGGCCCACACTCATAGCAGGGAAGATTACTCACACAGGAAGAGATGGTGGACGGCCTTCTAGGAGGAGACTGTCAGGGCCAGGGTTTTGCTACAAGCAGGCATCTGGCACGTTGCTGATTGTACTAAAGTACAGCCATTTATCTTCTCACAGAGTGCCGTGCTCTTCCTGAAGGGAAGGCAGTGGCAGTGAGCACAGGGCCTGTGGCGGTGTGGGTGAGTGTGCCCAAGAAATTATCAGGCACAGCCATGTATCGCAGGGTCATTTAGCACACCCTTAAATCTGGGCATGCCTGGGGCCGCTAAGGTATTACAAAATCAACACCAGGATGGATGGCAGCACTGAGCACCCGTCGGCATGTGACCGCTCCAGCTGATAATAAATTTGAGCCATTAAACAGGCAGTGGTCTGATTGGGAAGCCAGAATCTGCCCCTGAGCTGCTGACCATTGTGGTAATTGAGCTATGAACACCATCAATCTCCGTAAGAATAGACACTTTGACTTCTCGAACAAGGTGAGGCTGAAGTGATCTATGGTTGTGTGAGACAGCTGAGCCCCAAGGAGACCCAGAGTGGGTATTCAGCAAATGAATCATTAATTGGATAGTTGGATGGCCAAGACGACCAGCTGGAGTGCCTCCTGGCTCTGATGTCTTGTCTGCCATGGTAGAGCCACATAACTCACCGCCCCTTCCCACGCAGGGCACTGGCTAGGCAACGGCCATGTGGGCCCCATAGCCTTTGCTCTACAGAAGCCCAGAGGGCCCCTTTTGGCTTTGGTGAATGGTCAGAAATTTCAACATCATCCTCTTTGAGATTCCTAGTCCAGCCAAGGGCATGGAACAGGCCGGCTGTGGGTATTCTATGGGCTGACCCTGGAGCACAGGTAGATAGCTCTTCACACCCAGCAGGCAAGCTGCAAATGCCATGTGGGACTGGGGCACAGGTCATGGATTTCGGTTATTAAAGGTCAGACATCACAGGCCAGCACCAGGGGAAGACACTAAGACTTTCTCTCAGCCCCAACCCAGATCTGAAAGGCATTCATGGAAAAGAGCAACACCTTCAAACACCAACGATGAGTCAATACAGACTTCAATAATCTGCCCTGTGGCTTCCTTCATTATCGGAATCACTTACAGAGGAAAGGGCACCAGCTTTGAAATCAGACAGAGCCAGTTCTCCCCCTAGCTCTGCTTACTGGCAGCGCCATCCTGGGCAGGTTACTTCCTCTATCAGAGCTCAGTTTCCCCACCTAGAGTGGGAGTTGTAGATTATACAAGACAATACCTATGACATTTCTAACCCATATAGCAGCTGTGCGATGGTTATCATTATTCAGATTTTATCAAGCACCTACAAGGGCCAGATGCAGGCAGTTTCAACCTTACAGAGAGTGTGTTTTCCTGGTTGCAAACCCCTGAAGCCCTTTTTACTTTTATCACAGTGGCTCCCAAAGGTCTAGAAAGCAGGCAGGCATGTAGGGGACATGCTAGCTCCCACACACCATCCTGTCTAAACGTCTGCAGGGCCTGTATTCTCAGTAACTTCTGCACGGAGTACTTGCATTAAAACTGGGCTTGAAGCCATAAGCAGTGTTTCTTAACAAGGGGTGAGCCTCGGAATCACCAGGGGACCCTACCGACAAATTTTAACTCAGTAGGTCTGGAGTAGGGCCCAGCTGTCTGTGTGCTTTTATAAGCTCCTTAAGTGATTCTGATGTGCACCCCCAGTTGAGAACCACTGAACCAAAGAAACGATTCTGCACATTTCAAACATCAGATAACTGCGTGGGAGAGAGAGCATTTGAGAGGAGGGCATGGGGAAGTGGGACAAGGAGTTGCGGAGATCTTTCCAGTAGAAATTATGTCAGGAAGAAGGGGGTCCACATCTTGGCTGGCCCTTCCCAGCAAGAGCCCCTCTGGTCCTTGCACGGCTAATTCCAAAACACCCGTGACTTCAGAGATAAGGTCAGCCTGGGACTGTGCGTCCTCCCAAGTCGAAGCTTCAGTTTCTGTTTGACTGCTCAGGGCTTCTTCCTTGTGTGCCATTCAGACCTACAGAAACCCTTCTCTTGCTTTTGTACTGCTTTGGAGACAGCTGCCTCCCCACAGATGAACAGTGTGACCTCACAGGCCACTCGGGACTGTGACCTCCTGTGCTGCTGTCCCAGCCAGAATCCTGTCCTTGAAAGGAGGGCTCCTTGTGCCTCCTGTCAGGTGGTGGGAGGTTCTGTCCCTGGCCAGAGTCCCCGTGGGGATGGAGACCTACAAAACTCAAATGCCCTTTGTAGCTACTCCCTCTTCTTCTGTTCTTGCTCAGTCGCTTTTGTTTGGTTCCCTTTGAGTTCCCAGCCCCTATTTCTCTTCAGAGGTTACTGATGAGCCAAGCCTCAGAACACATCAGAAGCAGCCAGAGGCTGTCTCCTGGTGAGGCTGCAATGCATTGCACCAGGCAAACATCACTTCGGGCAGCAGGCCCATTTGGTTGTCATGACAACGTGGGTAGTTTGTGTCGTGGGGTGTGCTGTGCCCTCATTCTGGCTTCCCAAGGTCCCTTGCCCCAGCTTTCTTTCCCAGACCCTTTCAACAGACTCCCAGCTTCCTGGCGCCACCTCCACATTAACTGTTGTTCAGTTTGGAGTAGCTTTGTCTTGATCAGCAAAAAAACACAAAACACAAAAACACTCAAAAGCTTTCAAAGGAATAGATCGAGCCTATTCCTCTCCTCAAAATACTCCAGCCTCCCATCTCTCTCAAAGCCAGTGTCCTTACCGTGGCTCACAAGATCCGCCAGGGTCTGGTCTCAGTTTCTTCACTGACTTCAGCTCCCACCACAATTTCCCTTACCAACCACTCAGGCGCCCTGGCCTTCTCATTGTTGTCAGATGCAGCAAGCAGGCCCACACCTCAGGCCCTTTGCACTTACTGTTGTACACTCTGCACCCCGATTTCTGCATGCCTGTTCCCTCCCTCCATTCAGGCCACTGCTCAAATGTCCCCCCGCTTAGAGGCCCTCACCCCCCACCTGGCGTGGCAGCCCTCCACTCTGTCATCCTGTCTTTTTACCCCGCTTCGTCTTTCCTCACAGCACCTTCCGATCCCCGGCATGACGCTGCAGACTCAATTATTTGTTGTTTTAGTGTCTGTCTTCCCCCCTGAAATCCCCCTAGAACAGGGGCAGACACATAGTCAATGCTCGATAAACATTTGTTAAATAAGCAGATGAGTGACTAGATTTGGATCCAAAGCCTGGCGCTATTTGGTAGCTTTGTGGCATCGCACAAGCCACCTAGTCACCCTAAGCCTTGGTCTTCCGGACTGAAGCAGAGGTGATCATGTCTGCCAGCTGGGGTGGTGAGAATGAAAGTGGTGTTGCGCGGGGACTGGGCTCCAGTGACTCCTCAGATGGCGCTGTTATCATTCCATGCTTGTGTCAGAGGCATTCAGAATGTGCTCCTTGCCTAAGGCTCCTGAACACCCCACACACTTCCAGGGCACCTGAGACTCTGTGACCTGCGGGGGAACCTGCAAGATGCCCAAGGAAAAGACAACCAGCCATGGGGCAAGGCAAGAGCCTGCCTCCTACAGAGGGGCTCTGTGTTCACACGGGGTGACGGCAGCTTTTATACGGAAGAGCAGGCCAGCCCGGCCCGCCCTCCTACCTTCTGCTGTCTGTTCACGAAGCCCTGGAGACCACCTCTTCTGGCCGGGTGAGATGGGCCTGTGTGAGTCCAGCAGCTCTTCCTCCACCTGCCTCCAGCAGCCTCTCACATGCTGGGCTTGCAGCAGGACGTCTAGCCAGTCACAGCAGAGGGGGGCTTCACTGAATTTCTCAGGGGTGCCCTTGGAGTGGGGACAAAAGTGTTAAAAGGAGGAAGGAGATTCACAGTGTTATTTTTAGCAGTCTGGAAGATACCTGGGGCCATTTCTGAAACTTTTTAAAAAGGAAATAATTTGTCCATTGAAAGTTCTGCCGTTGTCAGTTTCATGTTAAGATACTTCCTTCAGTTTATTTTGTCTGACGACTTTCAAAGAAGACAAGACCAGCAAACATGCGAGGCACTGAGTGCACCCTATACATGGAGTCTGAACACAGCACTGGGGGAAGACACTCAGAGCAGGAGGACCCCAATCTCTGCCCTTGAGAGCTTCCTGTGCCTGAGACTTGGGGGCTGAGGGTGATGTGGACAGGCGGGCTGCCTCATCTGAACCAGTAAATTGCACAAACACAGACGACAGTGTGGACTTCAGGTGGGATGTCGATGGTATCTGCATTTCCTGTGTTTAGATAATGAAATAAGACACGTGCTCTTCCTGTCAATTTAAAGTTGGCAATTGACACAAGGAAAAGGGGGTCACTGGAACCTGGAAGATGACAGACAGAACCATGATCCAGTTAGCATAGTTATCAATAAGCTAATGACATAAAAAACACAGGTAACAAATGGGTAAGGAAGTCAAAGGGGAAGAATAATGACGTGACAGAATAAGGACCTCCAGCAGGCTAGGCTGCCAATAAATGTGAAGTGGTACCTTCAGGATCAAAAGGACAATCACACTGAAACAGAATGCATTTTGACACAATCACTTATTTAAAAAACAGGCAAGTTTTAAAACTGACCACAAGCTTAATAGGGGCCAACCACGACAGAGCTGCTAAAAATCACAAGCAGTGTTGGGGAGGCTGTCTGGTAGAAACATTTAGCTCCTTGGAATCAGAAAAAAACAAATGGGTTCACGTCCCAGCTCTGCTATTTAGCAGCTGTGTAACCTTGTGTTATCCACGGCCCTCTCTGAGACTAAGAATCTGGTTGAAACAAGATGGCAATGCCATCCTTGAAGGGTTGTTTTGAGAATTAGCAATAGGGTACATAGAGGACCTCGACCAGTGCCTAGTAGAATTTGGCAGAACTTAGCACACAGAAAGCCCCCAATAAATGGTCATTGTTAGTAATTCACCTGCTACAAAAATATAGAGCTTAAATTTTTAAAAGGTAAGAGGAGCCCTACTCTACTCTGTACCTTTCAGACCTATGGAATTATTATGTCCAGACCTAGGCTTCATACTTAAGATAAATGGGAAAGTAACCAGGTCACTGAAACTTCAGGGGAGAGATTGAGCAGGAGTCAGTCTAAGAAAAAAAGGGGGGTTGGGTGCAGTGGCTCACACCTGTAATCACAGCACTTTAGGAGGCCGAGGCGGGTGGATCATGAGGTCAAGAGATCAAGACCATCCTGGCCAACATGGTAAAACCCCGTTTCTACTAAAAATACAAAAATTAGCTGGGTGTGGTGGTGCGCACCTGTAGTCCCAGCTACTCAGGAAGCCGAGGCAAGAGAATCACTTGAACCTGGGAGGCAGAGGTTGCAGTGAGTGGAGATCGCGCCCTGTACTCTAGCCTGGTGACAGTGCAAGAATCCGTCTCAGAAAAAAAAAAAAAAAAAAAAAAAAAAAAGTTCCAGACACATGTGGTATTTTGATATTGTTGTTCAGATATTTAAGGGACCATCGGATTAAGAAGAAAAATATGCTATGCTGCTCCAAAGAGCCAAAGTAGAGGTGAAAAGAAGTTAGTGGGAAATGTCTTGGCTCAAAAGTAGGAGGAAACAGAGCTGTCCACCATGAAATGTGCTATCCTGCCAAGTAGTGAGCTCCTCATCCCTGGAAGTATTTGAGCAGAAAGCAGATGACCTTCTGTCAGAAATGTTTTCAAAGGGATTTTTGAATCCAAGGTTCCTGAAGTTAGCCACCTAGCTTGGGCAGTTTACCCTCTTTGAACCTCAGTGTCCTTATCTGTAAAATGGAGTAATAACACTTGTGGCAAATAAATACTATAAGGATTCAGTCGGAGCACATCTGGAAGCATGTGGACCACAGCTGAATCTCCCCTACATGGAGTAAAAAGCAGGGCTGTGTGACTTCTAGGATGTTGTCTATGGAGCTCAGAAAAGCAGGGCAACCACGAAGAGACTCCTAGGAGAATAAAAAGTCCCCATACTCTGGGCTAGGGGAGAGCTGGCTTCAGATGAGCACATTAGCCAGAGCAGGCAACCAGTGGCGGTCACATGGGGGAAGACAGAGGTTGGCATCAGAGGGACGCAGACACGCGCAGCAGCTGATACCTGCTGATGTCCTCAGCCCTTCCCCGGCCCCATCATGGTCCGGTCGCCATGGCTTGGGCTCAACCCTGGTTGTGAATTAACATGGCCTGAGTTCATCAGGCTTGAGAACCACTGCTGCAGAGGGAGTGAAAAACAGGAGACACGATTCTGAGGCTGGAAATTCAGCACTCCACTTGTGCAGAGAAAGATGTCAGATGGTTTAGAGAGGTTTCCTTGTTTGTGAAGGGCTTTTTTTTTTTCTTATGGAGTTTCTCTCTTGTTACCCAAGCTGGAGTGCAATGGTGCGATCTTGGCTCACTGCAACCTCCACCTCCTGGGTTCAAGCGATTCTCCTGCCTCAGCCTCCAGAGTAGCTTGGATTATAGGCACCTGCCACCACGCCTGGCTAATTTTTGAATTTTGAGTAGAGATGGGGTTTGACCATGTTGGCCAGGCTGGTGTCGAACTCCTAACCTCAGGTGACCTGACTGCCTAGGCCTCCCAAAGTGCTGGAATTACAGGCATGAGCCACCGTGCCCAGCCCTGAAGGGCTCTTTATCAGAGGATGGGGAAATGCTATTTTGCATCTTCCCTGGAGACTCAACAGGAAATGAATGAGCTCAATAGTGAAAAGATTAGTAGAGGGAGAATTGCCTTCCAGTGACAGATGTTGGCAGTGGGAGGGACAGCAGAGGGACAATAACCCTGGAAGCCGCTCCTCTCAGGGCTTTCAGCTGAGGAGAGGTTGCCACCAAGAGGCCCCAGAAGGAACTCACAGGGGCCCCCTTCTTCCTGGGGTGCCCTTGAACTCTGTCATCTGCCCAGATATCACACTTTTTCCTTTTACCTTTCTTTCTCACCATCTCATTGCGTTCCTTCTACAGGAATCTCGGAAAACATGGCAGTGCCTCTGATGCCAGACCAGCAGGAGGAGAAGCTGCGATCACAACTGGAGGAAGAAAAGAGAAGGTGCCCTTCCTTTTAGCCACACACAGCCCGAGCCCAGCCTCCCAGGGTCTCAGCGTCATCCTGGAGCTGCCCAAGGCTGCAGCTACTCAGGGACTTGTGGGTCCAGCAGCTGGATCCTAGAATAGCAGGAGGAGGAGGGGCTGCCTTTGAGCAGGCAGGTGTGAAAGGCAGGACCCCAGGCAATGTGAGGTTAGAATGGAGAACAAGCCAAGCCAGGCCCGGGAAGCAGCTGGGCTTGTCCACTGCTGCCACCTACAGGAGCCAAGAAGGATGACCACAGTGGTCTTCCGCATGCCTGTGGCTGAAGCCCACTTCCCTCCGAGTCCTGAGAACGTCATACTCTCACGCAGCTGCAGGCATTTGGGGTCTCCAAACGACTTCACTTACAGAGTGAGGAGCCTCAAGCATAAACAGACATGTAGCCATTCCTGGTATACAGCGTGGTCATCGAATCTTGCTCCACATGCTGATCAAGCTGCATCCATTCATTCATTGATGCATTTAGCACATGTGTGCTATCTCCCCCATGCCATGGGTAGACTCTGGAGAGACTAAAGTCACCTTTCCTGCCTCAAGGAGCCGGTGGTGTCACTGCAGCACACTCCCTTCTTCACCCCAACCCCCAGCTGACCTGGCATGCACCTCCCCTGCCCCGCTACCCACACCTAGGAGATCAAAGCTCCAGGTGCTGGTCTTCAGGTGGCTCCTAGCAGATGTGCAGGTGTCTTCCTACAGAAAGCCCTGACTACCTGAGCCCACATGCTGCGGTCGCTCTCCACTCCCTTGGGGCCCTCCCCAGTCGTCCACCTTCTCTTCTCCCTCGCTTTGTTCATTTTCCTCAGTTTCTTTCCAACCCATTCTGTTTTTGTTTTTGTTTTTTTGTTGTTGTTTCTTTTTGTGTGTGTGTGAAACGGAGTCTCACTTTGTTTCCCAGGCTGTAGTGCAGTGGTGCGATCTCAGCTCACTGCAACCTCCACCTCCCGGATTCAAGCAATTCTCCTGCCTCAACCTCCAGAGTACCTGGGATTACAGGCACCCCTCACCACGCCCGGTTAATTTTTGTATTTTTGGTAGAGACGGGGTTTTGCCACGTTGGCCAGGCTGGTCTCGAACTCCTGACCTCAGGTGATCTGCCTGCCTCGGCCTCCCAAAGTGCTGGAATTACAGGCGTGAGCCACTGCACCCAGCCTCCAACCCATTCTTCTTGTGTCTTTACTCCATCTTCATCTTGTCCCCTTGGCCCACATTTCCAATCTCAGTGTCATCTTAGAGGCCAACTTATATCTTCGGCCTGTTTATTGGACTGTTTCCTGTTGGACAATTTCTGATTCATTCTAGCATTCCCAAAACCAATATATGTGTGCATTCATAAGCACAGTGTTAATTTTGGTCCTCAGCATGAAGGTGAGCCAGTAGAATGATGAGGCAGTTAAGACTGTGGTTCTAGAACCAGACCACCTAGGTTCAGATCCTGGCTCCTCAGTTATCTCTGTCCCATAGAGCAAGTTATATAACCTCTTCATACCTGTCTCAGGTTCCGAATCTGTAAAATAGAGGTATTAATCATAGCATCTCCTCCATAGGGTTGTGAGGATTACATGAGCTTGTATATGTTGAGTGCCTGCAGCAGTGCTTATGCTTTAGTAAGAGCTCAGCAAATGGCAGTTTTCATTCTTGGGGGAGAGGTCATTCATCTCACACACAGATTCCTATGGGCCTACTGGACCAAAATGTCTCCCTCTGCTTTTCTGTGATGGACTCAAAGCCTGGTGCCGTAGCCTGGCCTCCGAAGCTCCTGTAGGGTCCCAGTCCCTGAGCACTAGGGCAGCTCTGCCAGGATTCTGAGACACGGGATTCATTTACAGCCCCCGCTCCATGCCATGCTTTCAAGACAGCAGTGCACTGACTCTTCCCTAATTCCACCGCAGGTATAAAACAATGTTCACTCGCCTGAAAGCCCTGAAGGTGGAGATCGAGCACTTGCAGCTGCTCATGGACAAAGCCAAGGTGAAGCTACAGAAAGAGTTTGAAGTCTGGTGGGCAGACGAGGCCACCAACCTGCAGGTATGGCCTGGGGAACATCAGGGAAGCTGGGGAGGGGCCAGTCATGCAGCCCCACTGGGGCTGTCAAGAGACACAGTGGGGGCTTTGGCCCACAGGCCCCCATGTTCTCAGCCCCTGCTCATGAAGCAGGTGCTCACTGTAGTGACAAGGATGACGGAAGGTCAGGGGTTCATTGTTTCCTTGCTCTCATGCCTAAAATTCTGCCTGATTAATGGAAAAATTAGGGATAAAAGATGCAGCTCCCAAAAATCAGTGGGTTTGCCGCCAATGCTTTGTATGATATTCTCCAGTGATTTCCTACTGACAACATTTATTGTTTTTCTTATCACAGTCATATATATGTGAATATGAATTATAGAAAGTTTACTATGCAGAACAACACAAAGAAAGTAAAAATCATAATTTCCCTACTTAAATGTAATTGATATTAACATGTTTGATTATATTCTTTTACCTTGATTTCTATGCATATATATCCATATGTTTCTATACAAATAGAATCAGGCTGGGCACAGTGGCTCATGCCTGTAATCCCAGCAGTTTGGGAGGCTGCAGCAGGAGGATCACTTGAGCCCAGGAGTTCAAGACCAGCCTGGGTAACATGGCAAGACCCTGTCTCTATCAAAATGAACATAAAAATAATTAGCCAGGCATGGTAGTATGTGCTTATAGTCTCAGCTACTTGGGAGTCTGAGATGGGCAGAGTGCTTGAGGCTGGGAAGTCAAGGCTGCAGTGAGCAGTGATAGACCCACTGCACTCTGGCCTGGGTGACTGAGCAAGGCCCTGTCTCAAAACAATAATAATAATAATAAATCATATAGCTGTTCAAGTATCGCAAATGGCTTTTAAAAAATTAATTGTAGGCCAGGCGTGGTGGCTCACACCTATAATCCCAGCACTTTGGGAGGCCGAGGCAGGCGGATCACAAGGTCGGGAGATTGAGACCATCCTGGCTGACATGGTGAAACCCCGTCTCTACTAAAAATACAAAAAACTAGCTGGGCGAGGTGGTGGGCGCCTGTAGTCCCAGCTACTTGGGAGGCTGAGGCAGGAGAATGGCGTGAACCCGGGAGGCGGAGCTTGCAGTGAGCCGAATTCGTGCCACTGCTCTCCAGCCTGGGCGACAGAGCAAGACTTCGTCTCAAAAACAAACAAACAAAAAAATTAATTGTATAGCATAGCTATTTTTTCATGTTATTATCCTACAGCATTGTTTTAATGGCTGTTTCTGTTCCATCACATAAATATGTTTTAATCTCCTATCATTGAATATTTAGGTGGTTTCTAGTTTTTACTCAAAACATAATGTGTAGATAATTTTTTCCATATTTTCTAGACAAATTCTTAGAAGTTTTCTGTTTGATGAAGGCTGAAATAACCTGTTCATAAGTGTAAGCACAACATCCCAGTTTCAGTTTTCCTCATGGAACACTTCAGTTGTGGCGCAGCAGAAGTGCCAAAATACGCACAATCAGATCACTTGTCTGGCTGGCAGAACGCTTAGTGATTATCTGACAGGCTGATCCCTTCATTTTAAGGACAAGAAATCTGAGAGCCAGAGAAGATGATTTGCCAAGGACATAGCCAAGCAATAACCAGTGTGATACCAAGTGGCCATGTGGCAGGACAACAGAGAAGAATATCTGGATAAAATTAAATACATGAGATAACAAAGAAAACTAGTTAGAATGAAATACGGTTATCAAAATATTCTGAGTTATGGTCTGGGAATACATGTACCACTTTTAAAATGCATTAATTAATAAGATCTAGGTGTGGGCCCAATATTTATCATAACTTCAAAGTAATGATGAAATGACACAATATTTCAAGATCTCTGCACCAACTGTCAGGTGATATGAAAATATGCTTGATTTCTGTGGGTGACAAAGTCACAGGTATTGCTAATACTTCTGTGGTTTGTTGTCTACACTTATCACTGAAAGAAATAATTTCAGGTAGCAGCTAGGGAAAATACTGATGTGATTGGTTCCCATCCACATTGGCAGAGCCCCTGGATTCTGTCTGTGGACCTCAGGTTAAGAGCCCTTCCTAGCAAGTTCATCAGTGAATGAGGCCTTCCCTAGCTGGCGCCCAAGGGAGTCCACCACTGACCGGTCGACAAGGGTCATCCAGTGAAACTCGGGAAGTGTCCAGGCAAAGCTGACATATTCAGACAGTGTATGACTTACAGAGACAGCGAAAGCCTGAGTAGGCAAGGGTGTCAGCTCCATGTGTCCTCTGCACCACAGGATGTCACTGAAACAAAAGGGACCAGATGACAGCAAGGGGGATGGTGGGATACACCGGTACAGAGGGGCCAATTCCATGCTGCCTCTGAGCAGTTCTATAGCCTGCAGCTGTACCCTGAGTGGGCAGAGGCAGAAAGCTCCAAACCTTATCGGAACAAGGGAGGTGACAAGAAACTTCTAGGATAACCTTCTGGGAAGATAGGGAAGCAAGTGGGAAATAACCAGTAGCAACCACTCGCAAGCTTCCTGTATGGCTCACGTTCCAGGAGGGTTACAGGGAATTCTGCCAAGACTTAGACCAGCTGTGATGTATGCCTTGCTCTTGAGGCCTATGTGGGGTCGTGCAACTTGCAGAGCACCATGGCAGAGCTGTTCCCCTACACGAAGTGCTCGGTGGATGTCTCCTGACTTTAGTAGGGGGTTTTTGGGACAAGGAGAAGCAAAACCAGAAAGTATTTTTGAAGAATGAAGATAACATTTTAAACATTTCTTTTCTATCTTTAAAAAGGAATACATGTTCAACTTGGAAAACTTGGAAAGCACAGGAAAGCATAAAGCATAAATTAAATATTACCCATAATTCTACCGTCCCTAGACAATACGTTGACGCCCATCATTATGGTCATTACCATGTCTAGATTTGTTTTTGGCCATACACGTTGTGTACACTAACTTTTATAGCTGGCTTGTTCCCCTTAAGAATTACATCAAGGCCAGGCACTGTGGCTCGCGCCTGTAATCCTAGCACTTTGGGAGGCCAAAGTGGGCACATGACCTTAGGTCAGGAATTCGAGGCCAGCCTGGCCATGCCTGGCAAAACCCCGTCTCTACTATAAATACAAAAATTAGCTGGGTGTGGTGGCGGGCGCCTAATCCCAGCTACTCGGGAGGCTGAGGCAGGAGAATTGCTTGAACTCGGGAGGCGGAGGTTGCAGTGAGCCGAGATCACGCCACTGCACTCCAGCGTGGGCGACATAGCGAGACTCCATCTCAAAAAAAAAAAAAAAAGAATTACATCAAGAACATCTTCCTATGGCATTAGATTCAAGCTAACACTATGAAACTCCCTCTGGGGCCAACAGGTAAACTCTCCAGCAGTGAACTCACTCGATCACACGAAGCCGTTTCTCCAGACATCTGACTCCCTGCATGAACAGTCCCAACTCTTCTCTAACAAAAGGTAAGGTGAGAACTCACCAGAGGTGTTAGAGTTCCCAGAAAAGGCTCCCTACCTTTCTCTTTAACCTATTCCTGTGGCTCTCATGTCTCCTGATAAGCCGTATGATCCAGAAGGATGAATTCCTTTTACCCTTTAATTAGTCGTAGATACTCAGGACAGTGACTTTCAAGCTGGTTGGAGTGCACACCCCTTCAGTCCCTAGTTCTGATAACCAGTAGACCTACTGCCATGGTAACAAGAGACAAGAAGTTTCACAATCAAGCCCTGGTCCTGTCTCCTGAGTGGGAAGAAGAGGTTGGCAGGAATGGAACAGGGTCATAGCATGGGAGAAGAGGGGATTGGGGGACAGTGGTGGTGGGACAGTGGGTAGCCAGCCTACTGAGACACAGGAGAGCTCTTCATCCTAGCCAGGATTCAGGCAGCCTCCAATAGCACATGAGGATGGCCCAGAGCCAGTCTCCCTAAATGATGGGATGACCAGCAGGGACTCTACTTCCCCACAACCATGTTATTGTCTGTTTCCAACCACACAACCCAGGGGGTATTACCAATGATGCATGCCTCCTGCCATTGTCCATCCGATGCCAGAGACCAGGACAGTATGTGTGGGGCCTCCATCTCTGCCACCAAGGAGCAATCCTTTGGGTTTGAAGGGGTTCTGAGCCCTCACATTGGAAATATAAAATAGGGCTTTAAAAAAGGTGTCAGAGGGCCAGGCACAGTGGCTCATACCTGTAATCCCAGCACTTTGGGAGGCCAAGGTGGGTGGATCACCTGAGGTCAGGAGGTCGAGACTAGTCTGGCCAACATGGGGAAACCCTGTCTCTACTAAAAATACAAAAATTAGCCAGGTGTGGTGGCACACGCCTGTAATCCCAGCTACCTGGGGGGCTGAGGCAGGAGAATCGCTTGAAACCAGGAAGCAGAGGTTGCAGTGAGCCGAGATCGCACCACTGCACTCCAACCTGGGTGACAGAGAGAGACTCCGTCTCAAAAAAAAAAAAAGGTGTCAGACAGTCCCCATGATATGATGTGATAAGAGTGGCACTCAACCTCTGTGGCCTTCGTCTCAGAAACCCATAACACCAGTCAAAGAATGAGGAAAACATCAGACACTTCCCAATGGAAGGACACTCTACAAAACACCTGACTAGCACACCTCACATTGTCAAGGTCCCCAGAAAACCAAATGCGAGACTCGGTCACAGCCAAGAGGAGCCTCGGGAGACACACCACCTAGATGTAAAGTGGTGTCCTGGGTGGGAGCCTGGAACAGAAAAAGGCTTTAGAGAAAAACTAAGAAAAGTCCAATAAAGTATGGCCTTTAGTTAATAACAAGTATCAACATCGGTTCAGTGATTGTGGCAAATGCACCACACTAAGGTAAAACTGCCCAATAGGGGAAGCTGTGTACAGGCTACATGGGATCTCTGTGCACTATCTTTCCAACTTTTCTGTACATTTAAAACTATTCTTTTAAAATATATATATATATTCTTAAAAAACAACTATTGGCCAGGCGCGGTGGCTCACACCTGTAATCCCAGCACTTTGGGAGGCTGAGACGGGCGGATCACCTGAGGTCAGAAGTTCAAGACCAGCTTGGCCATCATGGTGAAACCCCATCTCTACTAAAAATACAAAAATACCAGATGTGATGGTGCGTGCCTGTAATCTCAGCCACTCGGGAGGCTGAGGCAGGAGAATCGCTTGAACCCAGTAGGTAGAGGTTGCAGTGAGCCGAGATCACACCACTGCACTCCAGCCTCGGCTACAGAGCAAGACTCTGTCTCAAAAAAGAAAAAAAAAAAAACAACTCTTCTTAAAATTAAAAGGCCAGCAAGTGAGCCCTCAACACCAGGTGGAGATTTTCCTTGGACTTTCCCAGACCCTCCAATCTGGCTGTTGGTGCCAGCACTTCAGCCTGTATTCTAATTTTTTGGAGTGCCTTTGTTTTCGTACTTAAAGAAAACAATGTTTAATGTATATAGATACATATATATGTGTATATATATATAACAAAAGATCAATATGCAGAATATAAACAACTACTATGGATCAATGAAATGAAAAACACTTTTTTTTCTTTGAGACAGGGTTTGACTCTCACTCATGCTGGAGTACAGCAGTGTGATCAGGGCTCCCTGCAACCTTGACCTCCTGGGCTCAGGCAATCCTCCTGCCTCAGCCTCCTGAGTAGCTGGGATCACAGGCATGTGCCACCATACCTGGCTAATTAAAAAAAAAAAAAAAATTGTTTGTAGAGGAAGAGTCTCACCTTGTTGCCCAGGCTGGTCTTGAATTCCTGGGCTTAAGTAATCCTCCCACCTCAGCCTCTCAAAGTGCTGGGATTACAGGTGTGAGGCACCACACCTGGTCAACATTTTTTAAATGGGCATGGGCAGGCAGTTCATGGAAGACGGGTGCTCATTAGCAATGCAAAAGAAAACAAAGCAGTAGCACTTTTCTACCTATAGACTGTTAAAAGTAATGAAATCATGGTATAGCAGCAAGTGTTGATTGCATGGTGGGGCAGCAGGTCCTGTCCTAGGCTGCTGCTGTGTGCCACTCTCTCAAGGGCTTTCCTAATGTTTACCCAATTAGTGACCACCATGACTTTGAGGCAGGCCCTATTATAATCATTGTCAGCTTCCAGATTAGGAAATTGAGAAATAGACAGGTCAAATGACTTGTACCAAGGTCATTCAGCTAGAAAGCAGCTTTTGTCACCTATTCCATATTTTCTTCTAGTTCCTACATCATTTTGTGTTTTTATATTTAGATCTTTAATCTTACAATGTATCTTTGCATATGGGATGAGGTAAAAATATAACTTCTTTTTTCCAAATGGATAGATGTCTCATGTGAGCCAATCTGGGATATGATCATCTGTCTAAGCCTAAACACTTTCAGCCCCACCAAACCTACTCCCTTGCTTCCACAGTTGCCAGACTGGGGGTCTCCCTGGGTCTTCAAGCCTCAGTTTCCTGCCCCACAGCATGGATGCTGAACAAGGTGGGGGCTTAAAAACTTGGTCTGTGTCCCCTTCAAGGGCAGCCTGAGACAGGAGGGTGGCAACTCAGCTAGCCAGCAGGTCACTGTTGCAGGGCAGCAGGTCACATGCTAGCCATGCTTTCCATTCCAGATGGCCTTCAGGGCTAAGCTATGTTGCAACAGGAGGGAGCAAATGTCCACATGACCCTTCTCAGGGGCCTTATGTAGACTGGTCATGCCGTCGTCATCTCTCAATCTGGGCTTGGACCCATGTGAAAGCAGAGGCCGTGCAATTTCAGTGTGCCCTCAGTAGCAGTCCTGCTGCAGAGCAATGGCACCCCCATGGGTCTGGGCATCACACTTAGCTCCACTTAGCAGTAGGAACTGGTATACAGCATAGTGCCCATTGTGGCTGGCATAGTGCCATCTTGAAGTCCATCTCTCCAGCATCTGCTGCATGCCAGACACCGCACTGGGGAAGGAGCCACTGGGCCCATCTGCCCGGGCCTACCGCGCCACCATCCCAGACCCAGTGCCCTCTCACTGCCTCATATTCTGGATTTAGGACACAGCTCCTATGTGAGCCCCTGAGCCCAGGATCAATAACTGACTTGATGTGTTTTGTTTGGCTAGCTTGGTGTTTTGGAAGACAATCTAGATTCATGAAAGAAAAAATTGATGTTGGACTTTATTTAAAATTAAAACACCACTCTGCAAAAGATATTTTTAAAAGAATTGAAAGAGAAGCTACAGACTGGGAGAAAATATTTGCAAAACACATATCTGATAAAGGACTTGTATCTAAAGTATACAAAGAACTGTAAAAATTCAACAATAAGAAAATAAACAACCCAATTTAAAAGTGGCCAAAAGGTCTGAACAGCCACTTCACCAAAGAAGAGATACAAATGGCAAATAAGTACATGACAAGGTACACAACATCCTGTGTCACACAGGGAAATACAAATTAAAACAACGAGATACCACTACATACATATTAGAATGGCTAAAATCAAAAAAAACCTGACAATTCCAAATGCTGGTGAGGATGTGGAGCAATAGGAACTCTCGTTCATTACTGATGGGAATGCAAAATGGTGCAGCCACTTTGGAAGACAGTTTGATGGATTCTTGCAAAGCTCGATATGATCTTACCATAAAATCCAGCAATTGCATTTTAGTTATTTACCTAATTGAGGTGAAAACTTATGTCCACCAAAAAAAAAAAAAAAAAAAAAAAACAGAATACGATTGTTCATAGCAACTTTATTTATAAATTATTTATAATTGCCCAAAACTGAAAGCTACCAAGATGTCCTCCAAAAGGTGAATGAATAGACAAACCATGGAATATTATTCAGCAATAGAAAGAGCTATCAAGGCCGGACACAGTGGCTCAGGTCTGTAATCCCAGCACTTTGGAAGGCCAAGGCGGGTGGATCACTTGGGGTCAGGAGTTCAAGAGCATCCTGGCCAACATGGTGAAACGCAACATCTACTAAAAATACAAAAATTAGCCAAGGGTATTGGCATGCACCTGTACTCCCAGCTACTTGGGAGGCTGAGGCAGGAGAATTGCTTGAACCCAGGAGGCAGAGGTTGCAGTGAGCCGAGATCAAGCCACTGCACTCCAGCCTACGTGACAGAGCAAGACTCCATCTCAAAAAAAAAAGAGCTATCAGGCCATGAAAAGTTATGAACCTGCAATGCATATTGCTTAGTGAAAGATGCTAATATGAAAAGGCTACGTATTATATGATTCCAACTATATAACATTCTGGAAAAGGCAAAATAATGGACACAGTGAAATAGTCAGTGATCGTCATGGACTTGTAGGGAGGGAAGGATGACTAGATAGAGCACAGGGGATTTTTAGGGCAGTGAAACTATTCTGTATGATATTGTAATGTTGCAGAGATGATGTCATGCATTTGTCAAAATCCACAGAGCTGTACAGCACAAAGAGTGAAGCCCTGCATAAACCGTGGACTTCAGTGCATGATAATGTATCAATATTCATTCATCGGTTATAACAAATTTATCACACTAATACAAAATGTTAGTAATAAGGAAAACTGTTAGGCAGGGAAGAGGAGTATAAGGGAATTCTCTGTACTGCTCAATTGTCTGTAAACTTAAAACTTCTCTAAATAATAGTCTATGGATTTTTAAAAATGCAAAAGCAGAATAACTAGGCAGCCGCACTATGCCATGGCAATGCAGGCAGCTTAGCATTTGTACCCTGTACCTGGCCCACTCCATGCATTCACTTGGGCACCTGCCAACCTCTAGAGGCTGGTAAATTTGAATTGCAACCCCTGTATACCTGCCTCCTTCCACACACGGAGCCCTCTCGCTAAAACTCCAGGACTCCACACAGCACATCTGAAAAACACAGCCAAGAGGACTCAGCTTCCTCAGCCACTGCTCTGGCTCTGTGCTGAGCCCCTCATGTATCTGCCCCATGAGAATAAGCTCTCCTCTTGGTTGTGAGGCTCAGCACCCCTGGCTATTTCTCCATCCTCTTTTCTCATCTCTTGGGTAGCTTCTACTAGTAGCAGTATCCTGCTCAGGGAATAGAAAGCCCTGTCTCTCATTTTTCCTTTGACTTCAAAGACATTGGAGTGTGTACGTGTGCGTGTGTGTGTGTGTGTGTGTGTGTGAGAGAGAGAGAGAGAGAGAGAGAGAGTGCTAGGAGTGTCAGCAAGAGGTCCGATAGATGCAAGATAGAAATATACTATGCTTGGCCAGGGACAGTGGTTCATGCCTGTAATCCCAGCACTTTGGGAGGCTAAGGTAGGTGGATCACTTGAGCCAGGAGTTCAAGACCAGCCTGGGCAACAAGGTGAAACCCCATCTCTATAAAAAACATGAAAAGCATCCTTCCCTCCCCACAAATCCATAGCCAGGCATGGTGGTACATGCCTGTAGTCCCAGCTACTCAGGAGGCTGAGATGGGAGGATCTTTTGAACCCAGAAGGTCAAGGTTGTAGTGAGCCAAGATCTGCACCACTGCACTCTAGTCTGAGTGACGCAGTGAGACCCTGTCTCAAAAAGAAAAAAAAAAAAGGAAAAGAAATATATTATGCTTGCAAAAAAAAAAAATGCTTAATCCTAGTGTTCAGAACCTTGAATTTGAAAGGTGTGCATCAGATCACCCACAGGAGCTTTTCCCAAAATCCTGCTTCCAGAGTCCCCACCCCCACCCCAAGCCCCTTCGGTGACTGCCGGCAGGAGGGTCTTGGGGAAGATGGCTTTCAGGCAGCCCTAGAGGGCTGTTCAGCCCCATCCCCTGTGGTGGCTGCTGGCGTGCTGGTTGGATGCTCTAATTCCTGGGAAGAGATCACTGAGTGTCCTGAACGGTGTTTGTTAAAACACCTCAACTCCAGTGGCTGGCTGCCCCATATTTCCTCCTCTAACAGTTGTTGGAGTGCCAGGATTCGTGGATGGGATGGTCACACTAGGCAGGTGAGAGGGAAAGTAACCCCGCCAGAGATTGGAAAGGAAGAGCTCTAGGGGCTCCACCTCTGACAAAGAAATCCTTGTCACGTGCTTTAGATGCTGGTAGTAAAGGGCTCACAGAACTCTGCCAGGGTGAGGCGGGTAGGGAACCCTGTCTCAGGCTCTCAGGGCATCTCAGACATTCCCTGTGCACATCCCACTCGGCGGATTCGCTGTTGGCGCTCCTACGTTCCCAAGGGAGACAGCCTTGGCCTGATGGTGGTAATATCCCCTAGCCTTCGTAGAGGGTCCTCATGGGCCAGGTGCAAATCACACGAGCAACGTGCCTATCATGGTCCCCCACTTGACATGTGAAAAAACGCAGGCTCAGAGAGATGAAGTAGCTTGCCCAGGGTCACCAGCTAATCCGTGGTGGACTCAAACCCAGGCCTGTCTGAGTCGTGCACTCCCCGCATTCCTCACAGCAATTTTGTTTAGAATCAATGACTGCCTTTTAGGGACACATGTCCACTATGTTATCTACTAGGTGTTGGCACTTACCAGCCCACATTTTGTAATATTTTGTACAAGGTGCTTTCTTTATGTACTTCCCACCACCAGATCCTCCTGCCTGGGGTATCCGCTCTCCAATGTGTCCACACCGTCTGATTTTCGCAAGAGGCCATGATTTTTAAGGGGCAAAACTGTGTTGCCTTAAAAGGCCAACCTTCTAAGGTCTGGAAACCCAGAATTCCCTGTGACTGGCCCTCACCATTTCAGCTGAGAAATCCTGAGTTCAGCCTCCCCATTCTGCAAATGAGGACACTGAGGCCCCAAAAGGGAATGAGATGCTTTGACTCTGTAGTTAATAACATAAAGAGCCACAGATTAGGCCAGGCACGGTGGCTTATGCCTGTAATCCCAGCACTTTGGGAGGCCAAGGCGGGTGGATCACGAGGTCAGGAGTTCGAGACTAGCCTTGGCCAATATGGTGAAATCTCATCCCTACTAAAAATATAAAAATTAGCCAGCCATGGTGGTGCGCACCTGTCGTCCCAGCTACTCAGGAGGCTGAGGCAAGAGAATCGCTTGAACCCGGGAGGTGGAGGTTGCAGTGAGCTGAGATCGCACCACTGCACTCCAGCCTGGAGACAGAGCGAGACTCCGTCTCAATAAAAAAAAGAGCCACAGATTAAACCTAGACCTTCACACTCCATGGCGAGTGCCTTTTCTTCCTTCTGCCCACTGCTCCCCCTGCCCTCTCCCTGCCTCCTTCCCTCCTCCACTCCCCTCTTCTCCCATCTCTCCCTCCATTGTCGGCTCTGCCTATCTCTATTCCTATCTTACATCCCCCTTCTCCTTTTCTTCGTCCTCTCTGCTTCATTCCCTTTGTCATGCTCCCTTGCAGCCAGGGCTGCCTCTTTACTGCTTGTTTGTTGATCCATGCCGCTGCCAGCCTTTATCTGCCGGCATCTCTGAGAGAGTCCACAGTGGAATAGGTCTAAGGAGTAGCCCCTGGGCAAGGCCTCCAGGGACCATCTGCTGTGCCACCCATCAGAATAGTGCTCCTTCCACCTTGTCTTGGCCTTGGGCATTCCTGGACATTCCTTAGGTATTCCAACTTAAGATGCTCCCTGGATGTGCTTGCCTAGAGACCCTTAACCCTGCAGTCAAGAACCTTGGACTTCAAAGGCATGTGTCACGTCATTATTGACCTCCTCCAACGAGTTCCCTTTATTGAGATTTGAATAGCATGAATCCCAGTCATGGCCCCTTCGAGCAGCACACCCTTGGACAAGCCAGCTCCCCACTTTGGGATTCCCTTGCCCCATCTGTAAGATATGCAAATGTCCCTCCGACACGGTCACTCTGTGAGCAGATAAACATTCCAGTGCCCGGTCAGAGCCGCGAGGTGAGACAGCGAGGGCCCAGCGGCAGTTGCTGCCTGAGCTCCAGAGCGGCCTGCTCCTGTGGAACTGCCGCAGGCGGGGAACTGGGCGGCGGGACGCTGGTCCTCTGCTCATCGGGTTCTGAAAGAAACCTCATTCATCACTTCCCCAGGGATGCTCAGGCCCTGGAAGCTGATCCCACTAAACACTCTGATTGGCAACCCAGGAGGCCTAATTATTATTAATATGGCTTATTAATCCTTTTTAAGAAAGATAATTCATTCTGATGGCTGGTATGTTCTCTCTCCAGAGGGACGTCAACATGAGAAATTAAATCAGTGTCAAAGGCTGGTTGGGCAAAGGGCGAGGGCAGAGGTCATTTATGGCACCATCCCCAGAATTACAGAAACCAAGCTGTGGCATCCAAGAACAGGACGCTTGAGCAGCTTACGGGTTTGAAGAGTCATTTCCCTCGGGAGCCCCCAGCCTTCCATTCCACTGCCCTCCTGCATGAGCTGTTGAGGCAACAGGCAGGGCAGCTGGGCCTCCGCAAAGGGTACCGGATGGCCCCACTGGCCACAGTGTGATCGTGCCCTCTACCCTGCCCCATCCATCTCTCCATCCTCTTCCACCCCCTCCCAGCTTTCAATAGTTTGGCACCTGTGAACTCTCCCTGGAACCTGAGCCATGGCTCCACTGGGAAGCCATTGAGTGAATGAGCCATTTTTGTGCCAGTGCCTTGGTCTTGCAAATTTGCTACAGCTTCTAAACTGACCTTGACCCGTTGTAATGAAAGCACTTGCAGGATGGAAAGCCCTTTCTCCTTCCCTCCTCCAGGCTGCACCAGGAACCACTCTGCAGGAGCCTTGAGAATTGGTCACTGTTCTCTAAAGAAAAGCGTGCAGAGCTTGCCACCTTGTGGCTACCTCTGGTCCTGCAGCAGTCCTCACTAGACCCAGCACAGAGATTTCTGCTCTCCCACCATGAAGGGCACCTGGTGGAAAGTCTCTCCACTGCTAGGAAATGGACACTGGTGGGTGAGGCGGGCTTCCCCAGGCTCCGATGTCTTTTCCTGCTTGTTTGACCACAGTCGTGACCTATGGAAGCAGCCTTGCCATTGGCTGAGATCGGAAGGCGGAAGGCCCGAGCCGGGGAAGGGGCCATGAGACCCGCGGTTTGTCAGGTTTGTGGAGTACCTTGCACAGAAGATGCAGACTCCGCGGAGCCAGCTCACCTGTCTCTAACCCTAGCCTGCCTCTCAGCCCCAGTGTCCCCAGAGTGTAAAAGGAGGGTTGTACCCAGGTGACTTCTTAGGCCTCTTCCAGCTCTGACATTGTCCCCAGGCAGGAAGCGAGGAAGATCTCCTTACAGCACAGCTTAGAGTAGGGACCTTGTCACCACAGGCATGTGGAATACACTGGCCTCCAACCAGCCGTGTCCACGTGCCTCTGCACCTCCCGAGAGGAGCTTCTGGGTTCCACCGCACTGGGCCAGGAATCCGAGGCAAGGCGCACATGTCAGCGGCCTAGGTGAACAGGCACAGCTGCACCTAGTGCGCTGTTGGATCTGACTTCTCACTCAGAGAGCATGAAGCTGGGTCCCAGGGGCAGGCAGCACGGTCAGGCGTAGGCCAGTGTGTGTTCCCAGAATGCCACAGAGTCAAGCGCAGTTGGAAGGCATGGTGGCTGAGAGCACAGGTTCTGGAGCCTCAGAGAATCCTGAGTAGCTCCAGATTCTGCCACTTACCAGCTGGATAACTTTTAGAATTTCTTTAATCTCTCTAAGCCTGTTTTCTCATGTATAAAATGGAGATGATGACATCCACCTCTTAGGTCATTGAGAGGATTAAATGGCATGATGTTTGCAGAGCACTTTCACAGAGCCTGGCATGTCTATCAATAACAGTTGTGGCCATCGTTTGTTCAGCTTCTACAACCAACAGATGCATGCCCTAACAATGAAAATTACTGTGTAGTCCAGGCACAGTGACTCACGCCTGTAATCCCAGCAGTTTGGGAGGCCAAGGTGGGCGGATCACCTGAGGTCAGGGTATCACGTCATTGAACTCCAGCTTGGGCAACAGGAGTGAAACTCCATCTCAAAAAAAAAAAAGAAAGAAAGAAAGAAAGAAAAAAAGAGAATTACTGTGTAAACCATCCAAGACAGGATTCTTGGCTCTTGTCTTAGTCTGCTCAGGCGTTATAACAAAATACTATAGAACGAGTGGCTCAAACAACAAATGTTTATTTTTCACAGTTCTGGAGGCTGGGAAGTCCAAGGTCAAGGCACTGGCAGATTCGATGTCTGGTGAGGACCCCCTTCCTCGTTCACAGACAGCTGTCTTCTCGATGCATTCTCACACGGTGGTAGGGGCCAGGGAGCTCTCTGATGCCCCTTTTATAAGGACTCTAATCCCATTCACGAGAGTTCTGCCTTCATGACCTAATCACCTCCCAAAGGCCCCACCTGTACTACCATTACATTGGAGATTTGGTTCAACACCTGACTTTTCAGGGACACAAACCTCCAGTCCATAGCACAGCAGATTCAGTTCCTGCTGAGGGCCTCCTTCCTCACTTGCTGGCACCTCCTTCTTGCTGTGTGCTGTCTCTCCCAGCACTTTGGGAGACCAAGGTGGGTGGATCACTTGAGGTCAGGAGTTCAAGACCAGTCTGGCCAACATGGTGAAACCCCATCTTTACTAAAAATACAAACAATTAGCCGGGTGTGGTGGTGCACGCTTGTAATGCCAGCTACTCAGGAGGCTTAGGCAGAAGAATTGCTTGAACCTGGAGGTGGAAGTTGCAGTGAGCCAAGAGAGACACAGAGAGAGAGAGAGAGAGAGAGAGAGAGCATGCACTGTAGTTTCTCATCCTCTTCTTATACCTATAAGGACACTAATCCCAGTGCAGGGGCCCCACCCTCAGGACCTCATCTAAATCTAATCACCTCCCAAAGGCCCCCCATCACACTGGGAATTAGCGTGTCAACATATGGATTTTGAGAGGATGCATTCAGTCCATAACAGCTCCTAGATACAAACCCTGAATTTATCTTCTATAAATTTGCCCCCATTCCTTTTGCTTTTGTTGGTTTGTGTTTTGCAGTGATGTGAATGCCAGGAAAATCCTGCCCTCGCCTTGCCCCAGTCCACACAGCCAGAAACAGAGCAGCACCAGCACCCCACTGGAAGACAGGTCTGTGGTCTTCTCCTTTAATGCCTGTGACAGCCCCTGCAGTAGACGGAGTGGGCCTCCATCTCCAATCTACTCCCTGAAAAAGCCCCTCGTCTAGTAGCCACACAGACAGAGCCCAGGTCTGGCATCTGCCCTGGTCCCCTGGGAATTCCCTGGAATCTCTCACACAGGCCAACTCAAAGCGGGGAGGTTTTCTCCCACAGTCACCAGGGCCCTGTGTGGGCAGAGTTGCTTCACATCTTCTTGTAAATAGATGTACCTGGGGGCCAGAAAGCGAAAGAGCCAGCCTAGGGCAGCCCCACCACAGAGCAGAGCATGGAGCTGACAAGCCTGGCCTCAAGACCCAGCAGCATTTGCTTCCAGGCTTAGCAGAGTTAATCAGCACCATGGGTGTTTGTATCCTCTAACTAGAATGACTGCTCAGCCTCTCACCAGCTCAGCCACTGCCCTGCTTGCCTGGACTCTGCTTTAGCACTTCCAGCTGGGCTGCAGCTGGAAAGCCAACACCCAAAACTACCTGTGGGAATGGCCAGCCCCTTGTTACATACCATCCTTACTGCCTTCTAAGGAAGTGGCTACCGCCTCCTGCTGTGCAGAAGCACAGGGGTGAGGACAGACGGAAAGTTGGCAAGACCAGGCAAATGTACTGCTCTGAGTTTGCTGAAGGGGAATGCTATATGGAGAAGCTGGATGGAAAAGGGGATGGGGGAGGGCACACACAGCCCTCCCTTTCTAAGGAGATTGCCCCGCAACACTTCTACTTACAAATCTCATTGGCCATCACCTGGCTACCTGGCCACACATCACAGCAAAGGAGTCTGGGAAAGGTCATTTTTTTTACTTGTGGCAACTTAGCTAAATATGGTTCTGTTTTTAAGGAGAGACAGGAGAATAGTAATCTCTGCTTTGAGGTCAACTAGCTAAGTCACATGGGGAGTGGGGATGCTCTGAGGATACAATACTGAAGGATATGACATCTAAGCTGGGCGCAGAAGTTGACAGGCCCCAGGTTATGGGGTGCTGGTTTGGGTAAATCGGGGATGGGAGGACAGGAGGGGTGGTGGTGAGAGGATAGAGAAGGCAGTGAGAGAAAGCGCAGCCGCCATGTGACGGTTGGGGGAAGGGGAGTCCAGGGAGAGGAAGCATCAGAGCAAAGGTCCTGAGGTTGGATGCGGCTTGGTAAATGCAAGTCACTGAAAGAAGAGGGGGCAGCTGGAGCTACTGAATCGGGGTCATATGACACACAGCCTGGTGGGTCATGGGACAGAGTTTGAGTTTTATTCTATGAGTGGTGAAAAACCACTAAAGGGTCTGTATTAGTCTGTTTTCACACTGCTGATAAAGACATACCTGAGACTGGGCAATTTGTAAAGAGAAAGAGGCTTAATGGACTCACAGTTCATGTCGCTGGGGAGGCCTCACAATCATGGTGAAAGGCACGTCTTACATGGTGGCAGCCAAGGGAGAATGAGAGCCAAGTGAGAGGGGAAACCTCTTATGAAACCTTCAGATCTCATGAGACTTATTCACTACCACGAGAACAGTATAGGGGACCGCCACCTCATGATTCAGTCATCTCCCACCGGGTCCCTCCCACAACACGTGGAAATTATGGGAACTACAGTTCAAGATGAGATGTGGGTGCAGACACAGCCAAACCATATCAGGGTCTATGGCAGGGAGTGACTTGACCCAATTTGCATGACAGGAGGCTTAGTGTGGCTGCCACACAGAGAAGGTAGGAGGGAGTGAGAAGCAGGCCAGCCGTGTCATGTAACTTTCTGAGTGAGATCAGTCACCAAAAATTGAAAAGCATTTTGGAAAGACAAGTGGTGAGTCCAGTTGTAAACTGTAGTAAAATGTGACACATGGTTGCCCCCAGCATCCCCAAGAGGCCAATGTCGTCCATCCCTCTCACCGGAGACAGCCAGACGGACTCAGACATCCTGGCCTTCATCAAAGCCAGACAGAGCATTCTGCAGAAGCAATGTAAGTTCACCTCCCTTGGTGGCTCCTCCAGGGCCACAGGTCACCAACACTTGTGGGGAGCACACAGTGAGGTGGGAGGGGAGTAGGGAGTTTCCTGCATGTTCCTGAAGCCACAGGACTGGCCTACCAGTCACTCACATGTGCCCAGCCTCCGATTCCTTCTTGAGAAAGCCTCAAGGGGCAGCATCAGAGACACCAAGACAGGCCCAAGTGAGTGGGCGGCCCAGGTGCTCCTGCCCCTCTTGGCAGAACTTGCCCTCTGTCTCTTCCAGATCTTCAGCTCCTTTGTTCTCTGTCCCCAAAGTCAGCTGTCTCCTTCACTCAGCCATCTACAAACAGAAAGGGGCTGAGCGATGTTTTGGTAACTCGTTGAACCCCTGGCTCGAAGACTCACTCCCCTCTCAGAGTGTGGTTCTTGCCAAAAAGCTGCAAGTGTAAACACTACTCGAAGGCCCAGGCCCGAGGACACGTAACAATCACAGAGGAAGTAAGTGTGGTGTGTCACACAACAGGAAGAGAAGAAGGCTCTTCTCGGCCTGCATCACTGCCCCCTCCACCCCCAGCCCCATCCTCTTGGCAGCTGCCCATCTCCCATCTGCGGTGGATGGGCCTTTTCTCTTTCTGCCTTCCATCCCCCACACACCCACAGGGCAAGCCCCAGGGCCCCTTACCCCAGGCCTGCGTTTTGTCTTCGTCTCCTCCCCATAACCCAAAGGCTAATAGGCAGGCTTAACATTGCCTTCACATTGCCAGAAAGGCGCCCCCGCCGTGATGGTATCGGCGGGCAGATTGGATGTATAATGACTGATGCCTGCCCTGCGGGGCCTGCACTCAGCTTCTCCACCAACCGTGTGCAGTTTGGGCAGGAAGAGATTTGTGCATGGATGGAGCACCGCAGCTGAGAGCCGGCCTTGGTCCTGCTGTCCTCGCCTTGCTTGGCCGCCAGCCTGCTTCCTTACTATCCTCTCTTCACCACCAGGACCGGCAACCTCAGCACCACTATCAGGTCCTTTCTTAGGCCTGGGACAGCCCAGCTCTGCTGCGATCTTGTCTCATTCTCAGTTTCCTTGTCTAAAAAAGAAGACTGGATTCAGTGATCTCCAAGTCCCCATCTATGCCCTAAATACTCTGATGATATGTATCAGGCACTGAACAGTAATGAACAGCCAATCAGTCAGCAAACACTGTATGTGTTGGGTGCCTTCTTATGCCAGCTACTACTAGTGCTGGGGCTACAGCAGAGAACAAGACAGAGCCCAGCAGGTGAGAAACTGACATTCTAGGGGGAGGAAGGAGACAGACAATGAACACATCAACAAATAAGTAAGATCGTTTGAGGGGCTAATAAGTGCTATGAAATAACTAAGCTATGTAATGTGGTAGACAGTAACTGGGAAGACTGCTTTTAGCTGGGTAGGTTGGGGAGGCCTCACCTGAGAAGAGAACTTTAAACTGACAGCTGCATCATGAGAAGGGAGCAGGCACGCCACGTTCTGGGAATGCACAGTCCTAGCAGACAGAGTGGAAAGCGAGAAGTCTGAAGGGAAAGCGTTTCTTGGCCACAAGGTGGGAAGGAGACCAGAGTGACTGGAGGGCAGGGAGCAAGAGCACAAGGACCAAGTCACACCAGCCTTAGGCACAGAGGAAAGAGATTTGGATTTTATTCTGGGTACAGTGGAAGCCCACTGAAGAATTTTAACCATGGAGTGATATGATGTGATTGATGCTTTAAAAAGCTCACTTTGTCATATGTAGTGTAGATTGCAGGGGCCAAGGGCAGACCAGTTACCAGGCTACCATGAAAGTGCCAGCAAGGGATGATTGTGGCTTGGACTCACCAGTAGACTGAATGTGAGATGCAAGAGAAAGAGGAGAGTCAGGGCACCTCCTGGGCTTTTGATCTGAGAAGCTAAGAGAATGGCTAAATGATAAAGGCAGGGAAGCATGGCCATCAGAGGCAAGGATCTGGAGGGATGGAGAGTTCTGGCTACCCCGTTTGAAGTTTCAGATGATGTTTGACGTCTAAGAGGAGGTGACGAGTAGACAGGTGAGCATGAGTGGAGCTCAGAGAGAAAGTCTAAGCTAGAAAAAGAAATGGGCAAGTCGTCATGTCTGGATGGTGTCTGAAGCCACAGGACTGAGTACAATGTCCTCTGAAGAGCAGAGATGGAGGCATTCAAATTGCTGAGAACAGCCCCCTGGGGCTCTCCAACAGTTGCAGAGAGAGAGAGGAAGCAGCGATGCTGAGAAGGCACTGCCAGGGTGCAAGGAGGAACAGCAGATGAGTGGGTATGGCCTCAGGCACAAGCTGGAGAAGCACAAGCTCCAAGGAGAGACGGGCCAGTAGAGTGTGGCAGGATGGAATGTGGACCGCAGGTCATTTTGCATGTCAGGGTGGTCATGGACAAGCGCTATTTAGCCAGGGGACTGGCGAGAGATGGAAGGGAAAGAGGCTGACGCAGTGAGCAGATACAACTCCTCCAGGAGGTTGAGCATTGACAGGAGCAGAGAACCGGAGCTGGAGCTGAAGGGAAGCAGGAGCCCAGAGGGATGTTTCATGTGTTGTAAAGGGGTCCTGTAAAGACTTGCTCATGTGCTGAAACATGCAGAGGAGGGAAATTGAAGCTACAGTGGGAGAGGGGAGCAGAGCTGCAGGAAAACTTCCTTGAGAAAGTAGAGGGGACGGTGTCCGGGGCACAAGTGGAGGAAGGCTTGGATATGCAGGAGATCCTTTGGAGCTGGGATATCCCTTCCCCTGTATCAAATCCATAGAAATCGACCATCATTCCTCCCCTCGAGAAGCCTACAAGCAAGCAATGTCTTTAATTTATGTTCACTAAGCTTTTGTACATTTAAGAGAGATGTGATCATCTGTCTCCAAACAGAAGAGGCAGAAGTCCGGGTCCCTGTCAGAGCGGGGTCCTCCTGCTAACACTGTCCCCAGGCAGTGCAGAGAGCTGGATTGAAGGGCAGGCACTTGTATTAAAATATATACGGCAAATTACCATTTGTAAATGTTTTCATTTTTTATTGTTTCATTTGATGCTCTTAACGCTCCTGTAAGGCATGCAGGGCCAAGATTATGATCCCCTATTGACAGGTGAGGAAACTGAGGCACACAGCGATTGAATCACTTCCCCAAGGTTACACAGCTGATAAATGGCAGAGCCAGCATAACCCAGGTTTTCTGCTCTCTCCCCACTGGGCCACACTGTCTTGAAAAGCTGCAACTACCAAGATGTGCCCACCCTGCTGTCAGGAGTTCTCTCAGCCTCAGGAACAGGAACCAGCATTGACAGGAGGGGAGTGACCGCAGCCTCTACCCACCCTGCAGCTGTGGCGCTTTGCTCTCCAAACAACAGCAGCCTGGAAGTAATTCATCAAAGCAAACAAAACTTCCACGGCTCAATTTTTATTCCGAAAGGAAGAATATTCATTCTGGCTTTTCAGTGACAGGGCCACAAAGGAAGCCAAAGACAGGTTGACACCGGTCCCTCTGCCACCAAGTCCCAAAGGGCCAGCAGGCGTGACCTCTCAGGACATACAGCAGATGGTTCTGGTCCCACCATGTGGCACTTAATATGCAGCCCACTTATCAGGGCACCCAGGCAAACACACAGGCCGGGGCCCAGGCACCTTCTCAGCCAAAGCAAACACCTCCGTCTCCCGGCCTGGGCTCTCGAATCTTAATTTAGCACACAGCGCTGCCGTGGTTACTTCAGGAGTGCTCATTAAGGGGAATTTGTGACTGTCAGCCCGGGAGCAGGAGCCCAGAGAGGGCAATTTAACATAAGCCTCGCCAGCTCTTAGGCTTCACCAAGGGCCAGGATGGATCTACTTGATTTAGGATGCGTGGAACAGCATGGAAAGTTTAAATCCCTGCCAGGGGCACGTGTGGACAGGTATATAACCCCCGTAAGGGGCATCAGTCATCCGTGGAGTCAACTCTGCCGTTTCCAACTGCCAAGGACAGTTTTTACACGGAGGAAATGAGGTTAACCCCTTTCTAGAGGGCCTTTTTGTTTTTAATCTTGCTTAATCGCTGAGTTTGGAAGTATTCCCATCTGGAAAGGAACCGTGGTGTGACCCCCATAACCACGAGTCTGTCTTCTCCAAGAGGTGTTAGGAAGAGGTCCTGCCTCTCCCAGCCCTCCAGCCCACTGGGAGAAACCCTCCAGCTCTCTTCTGTGTTCAGAAACCCTCCCAGGGAAAGAGAAAGAGCCCCGAACTGGGAGGGAAAAGGCGGAAATTCCCAGGCCATCTCCACTCTGCATGACACTGGGCAGGTCACCTCCCCAAGCCTCCCTCTCACTGTCTGAAATGTACAGATTCCGCCCTTGCCCAGGCTCTGATTCTCCCCCAGATAATATCCATTAAAGTCCCTCATCAACGCCCAAGCACCAAGGAATTGTTAGCAGGGAAGTGGCCTCTGTGGTGAGAGCTGGCCCAACACCATGAGGTGTGATTTTTTTTTTAATGGTGTATCTGTAGCACGCCCTCCATTCTGGGAACCCACAGTAATCAAAATCCCAATACAGACAGAGCTTCATCACTTAACTGGGGTCCATAAAGTGAATGAGCTGTAAATGGTGCCTTTTGTGTTGAGGTCTGTGCATGTAAGGAACTATGTCTCGGAGCACAGCGTGTTCTCAGCCCTATTCTGTAGCATTTCTTCCTAGGCCCCACCCCACCCACACCGTCATTACTGCATGAAAGTGTGTGAGGGGCTCAGAGATCATCTGGGTGGGAGATGGCTCAGACTCCATGCTCCTTACCACCGGCAGCGTTCACTGGCCCAGGCTGCATTTCAGCAGTGCAGCAGAAACATCAGACCCCAGATCTCATCAGCAGCCACGTGCCCACAGGCCCCCAGCTCTTGCCCTGCCAGTCCTTGTACTAGAGAGACGAAAGCAGCGAGTTTCAGCCCTGGCCATGCCTCATAACCACCTGGACCCACCCCAGCGATCCTGACTTAATGGTTCTGGGCTGTGGTCTGGGCACCAGGATTTCTAGAGATTCTCCAGAGATTTCCATTGTGTAGCAGAGCTGGGAACCGCAAGTCCAGAATGACAGGAACACATGACCATCATAGGCTCTGGTGTACCTTGTCTTCTTACTTCCCATTCTAGGATTCAATTAGGACAGGTCGGAATGTCTTAAAAATAAGGACGATATTTGTTTAATTAAACAGCAAGGCCAGCCAGAGGTCTTGCACACAGAATTAGAACCGAAGGACCAAGGCCTCACAGCCGTGAATTATTTCCAATCTCTTCCTCCGCACTAGCTGGACATTCAATGTATCACCAAGAATTACCCATTCTTCCTCAGCAATATCAAGCCAACCAAGCCCACACTCGTCACCCACCACCAGGTTCCTGTGGCCACACCTGGAGGGCTGCAGCTGCCTGCTCACCTGTTCCCTGACCAGCTTCACCCCTCAGTCTCTCTGTCCACTGCAATTCTTTTAAACATTGTATTTATTACTTCATCCAAGAATCTCAGAAATTCTCTCTTGCTCTTATTAAATTAGCCAAACTTTAAGCAAAATAACTGCATATCACTCTTACCAGTTCTTCTCACCCTTTAATGTGCTAATGAATCGACAGGTTTTGTCAAACTGTAGATTCTGATCCAGTAAGTCCAGGGTGGACCATGTCTTAGACTCTGCCTTTCTTAACAAGCCCCCTGGAGACCACACTTTGTGGAGCGAGAAGCTACCTTGCTTTTTCCAGGTATCTCATCTGCTCTAGCAAAGAGAAATGTGAGGCCCAGAGAACTGACATGACTTGCCCAAAGTCACACTGTGGGTTGAGTCCTGGCTAGAACTCAAGGGCCCTGGTTCTCAATCCAGAGAACCCTCTCCATGCCCAGCCATGGGACGTGACAGGATAGGGGCCACGTGGTCAGGAGGAGCCATCCTGGAATATAATTAATATCTGGAGCAAAAAGCAAAGAGAGAATCTCTCTGGGGGTTAGGTAGGAGCATCAGTGAAAACTGTGGGGTTGTCCGGGTGTGGTGGCTCACACTTGTAATTCCAGCACTTTGGGAAGCCAAGGTGGATGGATCACTTGAGCTCAGGAGTTTGAGACCAGCCTGGACAACATGGTGAAACCCCGTCTCTAGTAAAAATACAAAAATTAGCCCAACGTGATGGTGGGTGCCTGTAATTCTAGATACTTGGGAGGCTGAGGCGGGAGAATCACTTGAACCCGGGAGGCAGAGGTTGCAGTGAGCTGAGATTGTGCCACTGCACTCCAGCCTGGGTAACAGAGCAAGACTCTGTCAAGAAACAAGGAAAGAAGGAAGGAAGGAAGGAAGGAAGAAAGGAAGGAAGGAAGGGAGGGAGGGAGGGAGGGAGGGAGGGAGGGAGGAAGGGAGGGAAAAGAAAAGACTCCAGCCTAGGTGACAGAGTGAGACTCTGTCTGAAAAAAAAAAAAAAAGGAAAGAAAAGAAAACCGTAGGGTAGGAAAACAGGTGTCAGTCTCAGCCTAGGGAGGTGGAGCTTCTGCAAAGGACAAAGGGGGCCTCTTCCTTCAGAGCTTGGGGTATAAATGCAGCTCCTGGGAGGCAAGACACAGATGCAGTGCCCAAGACCCAGGGACAGTGGCCGGTGGCCTCCCCTCCTCCCGATTCAATCCTGGGAAAAGTCAGTGTCGGCATGCACAGCCTAACCAAAAGCATCCTGTCTCCCTTTCAGGTTTGGGAAGCAATTGAATTTCCAGGAAGTGTCCAGCCATGCATTATGCCCGCAAGAATGAAGTACAGATGAAGGCAGCGCCCCTCACTTGCCCTGGCTTCAGAAGTGAACTATGGGCTGCTGGGAGCACCTAGTGACTTTGATTCCCATGGAGGGGGACTGTGTTTCTTTAAGGATGCTGTCCTGGAGGCCACCAAGACGCTGGCCGGGGCTGACCATGACATCCGTCCTGTGGTTGCTGGAGCTGCTGGCAGGGCCAGGCAATGCCAGAGTGCTGGGGCAGGGTGAGGGCTTCAGCTCACTGTTGCAGTGATGTTTCGTGTAGATCATTATAAACTTTTCAGAATATGAAATACACCGTCATAGTATAATGTCAGAGGAAGCTCACACCAATGGAATGTGGGGGGAATATTTTTATTTTTAGCAGTTTGCCAGCTCTCTCCCTTGGCCCATGCTCTGGTTTGGAAGCCCAGAAATGGCCATGACAGGTCCAGGCAGGATGTCCCAGCCACAGGCAAGGCAGTGGAATGCAGGGCATCCTGAAGGCCAATCCTGATCCCCAGACCATATCTTTCACCATCAGCCTCTTGGCCAGGATGACCTGGAGGCAGTGCCTGAACAGCTGTGTCTCCAGGGAGCCATCTGCCCTGCAGGGTCTAAGGACATCATAGCACCCAGAGAACAGCAGGCAGCTCCCGGGGGCTCTGCTGAGGGCTCGAGAGAGGGCAGTGTGTGTACCTTGGACCTCACAACCTTCAACCAGCCACTTGGGGCCTTGCAGGATTTGGGCCAACACTTCCCGCTTCCACAGGGAAAAACATAGCTGCCTGGGGGTCTTGTCTCCATGGACCCTTTCCATGACAGATCCGAGGGAAGGCGGGCAGCCCTCAAGGAGGTGCTTGAAGAACTGCCCCCTGGGCCAGGGGGTTCCAACCCAGCTGCAGCCAGGGAGGGGCCGCGGAGGGTGAGCAGGAGCGGCACCTGAAAATGAAGCTAACTGCATAAAAGTGCTTGTCCACTGCTCCTGGTGTCTGTGTCCTATAAATATAGGACCTGGTGATCCTGGAGGGGGCAGAGAGGTAATATAGTATCATTGGCTTGATTTTCTTTTTCCTTTTTTAGGATTGGGTAACAGGATCATGCGAGAGGAGATAAAACCATTACATTTCTAAGCTAGGCAGGCCCATCGAGCTCCTCTAATCCACACCCCTGGTTTATACAGTTGGAAGAGCCGAGTGAAGGGGAGACTCGGCTTGCTGTTCTACGCTAATTAGTGACAAATATCCCCTCTTCAGGGGCTTCCCCTGACCACTCCATCTTGAGTCACCCCCTAGTTATCCCATATCCCATTTTACCATTTTTTTCTCCATCACTATCTGACATATTATCCTTCTGAACTTGCCTATTTTTGTAATACCTGCAGCCCCCCATAATACTAAGAGCTCCAATGCAACAGGGACCTGTTGGTCTTGCTCATTGCTGTGTCCCAAGCACAGAGTCACCGTTCAGTAAACAGTCCTTCAGTTCATGAGTAGATGAGCCAGAACCCAGATGTGTTTCTCAGGCTAGTGTCACTCTGACTTCCCCTGGCTCTCATTGAATCCCATCGGGACAGGGGCCAGCATCTCTGGTCCACTCCTTGCCCTCACAGTTCAGTGGAACATAGTAAATCCTCTGTAAAGTCTGTAGAACCAGAGGAAGACCAAATTCTATTCTAGAAGCCTCCCCAAGAGTCCATGGAACACACATGTAAATGCACACACACACACACACACACACACACACACACACACATTCTCTCTCTCTCAGGAGCCCCGAAGATGGCACGGCATTTGCCCCTGTGTAGCAGCAGCAGTATTCTTGGCATGCCTTAGTGCCCTCAGTCCTCTAGAGCTGGGTACAGTCCACTGACTTTTTAATTTTCTTTTATTTATTTTTTGAGATGGGGGCCTCACTCTGTCAGCCAGGCTGGGGTGCAGCGGTGCAACCATAGCTCACTGTAGCTTTCAACTCCTGGGCTCAAGTGATCCTCTCACCTTTGGAGTCCCAAACTCCAAAGTTTCTGGGACTATAGGCATGCCCCACCACACTTAGCTCATTTTAAATTTTTTGTAGAGACAGGGTCTCACTATGAGGCTCAGGCTAGTCTCAAATTCCTGGCCTCAAGCGATCCTCCTGCCTTGGCCTCCCAAAGTGCTGGGATTGCAGGCATGAGCCACCATACCCTGCCAGAGTCTTCTGACATTAGATCTCCCACTGAGACATCATCCCCTGGATCCAAAGGCCTTATTGACAGAGATGCGTGGCATGGCCCCAGCAGGGTGTGAGCCAGCCTCCTGGAGCAATCACTAAGACAGGAAAGGAAATGAAGACAGAAAAACGCACTACCTCGGATCTGGGGCCACTGGTGTCCAGACCATATGCAAAGTGTGTGCAGCAACTGACCAAGGAGCCTTTTGCTCCGAACATCCCCTCCCAATGGAAACACGTGCTTGAGGGCAGTGCACCTTCCCAAAGTTCACTGGCCTCTGCAAATGGGAGAAATTGATTCAGTGTTTTGAAGACTTTCCAGCAATCCACCTGGGCTCAGTGGAGCCATGGATGACAAGAAGTATCTGAGTTCACTCTAGGCCAAAATGTAGAGTTTTCGAAAACATTTTCTGGAAAGCAGCCTAGCCAGTGACTCCAGCCCAGTCCCTGCTAGAATTCAACTGGCTCTACCAATCCCTTGACAGGAAGTGGGGTGGAAGGAGGTTGGAGGAGGGAGGTTAAAATGTAGCTTGCTCAGATCTTGCTAAAAAGGATTTTTAGAAAGCAGATAGAGAAACTGTGGTATACTGAATATGTTGTTTTAATTCTTCACCACCAGAATAGAACTACACATCCAAAGCTTTGTCATGGCCCACTTTGACTAATGTGAGGTTGGCAAACGTGATGCAGGCAGAGGCCTGAATTGTGCTCGCATGGTTTAGCTTGCCTCTTGCTCCGGTGATCTCTCTTAGGATGAACATGCCCTGGGTAGCTGCTGCCCTTTCAGCCTGGAACATCCAGAGAGCAGACCTGAGCCCAGTCTACAGCCTGGAACAGAGCTTCCCAGGCAAGCCCAGCCCAGATCAGCTGAACTATGGCTCACCCAAAGACCTATTAGTATGAGAATATATGCTGCTTGTCATAAACCACTGAGGTTTAGAGTGGTTTGTTATAGCATTAATTGTAGCAATAGCAGACTGGCACAGAAATTGCAACCCAGAGACAGTACATGACTAGATCTAGGATTTATCAGTCCAGAGTTCATTGTCTCACCATACAGCCTGTGGAAAGGCACTGAAAGCATCCTGTATATGGAAAAGCAGGACCGCCACCTACAGCCATGATGAAGCAACAAGGACTTGATTTACCCTCCTGCTTTAAATGACTAAAAATGAGACAAAATCCTTTATACAAAGCAATGGTTTTCAGCCATTGGAAAACAAGCAATATAGGGTATGATTGATCCCCGAGAGAAGGGAAACAAGTGAGGGGGGCCCTATAATTGTTCCAACTTACTGCCTGCAGTGAGTTTTCAGGCTGCAGCCCAGGAAGGGGGAATCAGGTAGAGCCCAGTGGTTTGCCTGAGTTGAGGAAATGGAACTGGGAATCCAGGGAGGACAAAGTGGCTTAAATTTGCAAGGCAGAGTCCCAGGGATGAGAGAGAGAGAAGGAGAGAGAGAGAGGAGAAAAAAGAGAGAGAGAGAGAGCGTGCTCTGGAGATTTTCAGAGGGTTACCCTTGAGTCTTCAGCTAACTACCGATCAACATCTTCATGTGAGGAGATTACCCCAGGCAGGGGAAAGAACCACCAGGAAGGAACAGGTGGAATAATTTCCTGAGATAACACTGGGTTGGAAAGAGTTCATGTTTCCAACAGCCAGAGTGGAGACACCTACTCCCAAAATGGTCATTGTATAGAGACAGAGAAGGTACTGCCTCAGAAGTGGGGCCAAATTAGTCCCAGATGATAGATTGCTCTGATCCCACCTAACAAAGCTTAAAAAGCCAGCCCCAAAGGAGTCAAATTGTTTCCAGTAAGTTTCCAAGTAACTTCACTGAGTCCCAAAACAAAGCTCGAAAATATCTAAAGGAATATGAAAAACAAACCAAAAAGAAACCAGCATCCAACAATATAGAATCCACAATGTCGGCCGGGCATGGTGGCTCAAGCCTGTAATCCCAGCACTTTGGGAGGCCGAGACGGGAGGATCACAGGATCAGGAGACCAAGACCATCCAAGCTAACACGGTGAAACCCCGTCTCTACTAAAAAAATACAAAAAACTAGCCAGGCGAGGTGGCAGGCGCCTGTAGTCCCAGCTACTCGGGAGGCTGAAGCAGGAGAATGGCATAAACCCGGGAGGCAGAGCTTGCAGTAAGCTGAGATCCAGCCACTGCACTCCAGCCCCGACGACAGAGCGAGACTCCGTCTCAAACAAACAAAAAAAAAAGAATCCACAATGTCTGGTGTTCATTAAAAAATAATCAGGCATGCAAAGAAGCAGGAAAATATGGGCCATCAGAGGAGAAGAACAATCAATAGAAATAGAGGCCGGGTGTGGTGGCTCACGCCTGTAATCCCAGCACTTTAGGAGGCCAAGGCAGGAGGATCACCTGAGGTCAGGAGTTTGAGACCAGCCTATTCAACATGGTGAAACCCCATCTCTACTAAAAAATACAAAAAGTAGCCGGGCATGGTGGTGCATGCCTGTAATCCCAGCTACTCGGAGGCTGAGGCAGGAGAATCGCTTGAGCCTGGGAGGCAGAGTTTGCAGTGAGCCAAGATCGCGTCATTGCACTCCAGCTTGAGCAATAAGAGCGAAACTCTGTCTCAGAAAAAAAAGAAAAAAGAAATAGAAATAGCCCCAGGCATGGCACAGTTGATAGAGTAAATAGACAGAAACATTTTTAAAATGCAATGGGTGTGTGTTTCAAATGTAGGCAGAAAAATGCTCCTTGTAATTCCTTAAACATAAACATGGCTCATTCATCTGGTCATTGTTTTGACAAGGATGTGCCATCCATTGTGCTAAGTTCTGAGGATTCAGAGGTGACAGAGTCAGAGGTGACAGAGACAGAGAAAGTGCCAGCATTCTTGGAACCTACATTCTAATGAAGGAGAGGGACAAGTCAGGCATGGTGGCTCACACCTGTAATCCCAACACTTTGGGAGACTGAGGCAGGTGGATCACGAGGTCAGGAATTCAAGACCAACCTGGCCAACATGGCGAAACCCCGTCTCTAGTAAAAATACAAAAATTAGCTGGATGTGGTGGTGCACACCTGTAATCCCAGCTACTCTGGAGGCTGAGGCAGGAGAATCGCTTGAACCAAGGCGGCAGAGGTTGCACTGAGCTGAGATCGCGCCACTGCACTCCAGCCTGGAGTCTCACAACAAGAGCGAGACTCCTTCTCTGAAAAAAAAAAATAGGAGAGAGACAATAAGCAAGTAAGCAAGACAATCTGATAAAGAAGGAGTTGGGGTTAGCTGGGCATGGTAGCAAGCACCTGTAGTCCCAGCTACTCAGGAGGCTGAGGTGGGAGGATCCCTTGAACCCAGGAGGTTAAGGCTGCAGTGAGCTGTGATCACACCACTGCGCTCCAGCCTGGGTGACAGAGCAAGACCCTGTCTCTAAAAAAGAAGAAGAAGGAGTTTGGGGTGGGGTAGGATGGGCTTGGACTCACTGTCAAGGTGGGTGGGAGTGTGAGAACCCAGCAAGGTGCAAAGAGAGAAGCAGGGAAGGGAAACTTAGGACAAAGGTGGCAGGTTAGGTATCGGGTGATGGGAAGAGGCCTAGGATGTGGAGCTTGGCAAAAAGGGGACTTGTGGGGATTTGGGCCACGTGAGCATGTGAGGGAGATGGCGTTCCTTCCCTAACACGTGTCCAGGGACTGCCAGGGCTCTGAGGCAAGAGCAGGTGTAGAGAGGTTGGCTGTGAATGTTGGAAGTTGAAAACGTATGTGTCAAATATGGGAGGGAAAAGCAGTGTTTCCTTGAATACAAGCTCCACCTCACCTTGCAAAAAGTGGCCTCTGAGTGTATCCCTGGATGCATCTCTCAAGGAATAGGAGGAAGCAGCAACCTTTTCAGAGTTAACTGCTTTATTTGGGTTTTCCATGGCCCCGTGCCAGCCAGCAGGGCTGAGCCAGTTTCACCCACACTGAGCGGGAACTCAGCAAAGAGCAAGAAGCACGCCAGTTCTTTCCATTCCCTCAGCTCCTGATCTCGGGAGGGCAGCCCCTCCCCAGGCCAGCACCCATCCCCTTCTGGCCCCAGGTGGGGGATGTTCTTGTTATCTTTTCTCTGAAATATCTCCTGGGTTTGCCTTTTCCATCACTGTCCTTAGACTGAGGCAAGCATTCCCCCTGCCTTTAGCCCCATGTTTTGGGGGAAACCTGTGCTTTGACGTGCTTTGCTAGAGACTTTCTAAGTCTCCCTCTGGTGCTGGGACAAGCCATGACCAACAGCATCATCCATGCAGGCCACTCCTAACACAGTCCAGGCCTCGTGTGGGTCTCAGTTCCCTTTTCTTCTTTCAGGAAGCTCTCCAGCGCCTGCACAGGGTTGACCAGCTGTCCCAAGGTGCTCTAGGACTCATGCCTGTGAAGCTGTTTTAGGGCTTCCTCGTCAGTCCCTGGTTCCAGGAAAGCAGCCTGATGAGTAGATCATTCCTGCTGGCTGGTGTGGCATTTCTTTCATGGCACTACCTAGGATTGGGCCACCAGACCTGTGCTAACATGCTGATTTGAGGGACTCAACAGTCCACCACAGGGCAAAGAATCGTCATGTGAACCAATTAGACAATAAACAAATGCCGAAGTGCCTCTTCCCTGTCATTATTCTAAATCTACACAAATCAGTCATTATACCTCACATGGGCCCACGAATTTGGTACTAAATTTTTTTCCATCAAATTGTTTATACACACAGGGGTCCATCCACAAAAACATATTTGCCGGGACCCTCACACACCAAGAGCAACTGGCCCCCTCTCCCCTCTGGTTTCTGGGCTCAGTATCTCTCCCAGGCCCCGGGGACGCTCTGCTCCTCCCTGTCTCGGCTGCACTCCTCATCCACATCCCAGCTCACAGCAGCCCAGGCTTCCTGCTGCTGCAGCTCCAATGACTCTCAACTCTGGGTTTTTCTTATAGTCTGAGAGGTGGGGGGATGTAGGGAGATTTGTTAACAGGGGATGTCCAGCAGATATTTTAACAATATCTTTCATGGCCAGGTGCGGTGGCTCACGCCTGTGAGGCTGAGGCAGGTGGATCACGAGGTCAGGAGTTCAAGACCACCCTGGCCAAGATGGTGAAACCCTGTCTCTACTTAAAATACAAAAATTAGCTGGGCGTGGTGGTGGGTGCCTATAATCCCAGCTACTTGGGAGGCTGAGGCAGAGAACTGCTTGAACCCGGGAGGTGGAAGTTGCAATGAGCCAAGATTGCGCCACTGCACTCCAGCCTGGGCGACAGAGCGAGACTCTGTCTCTAAATAAATAAATAAATAAATAAATAAATAAATAAATAAATACAATATCTTTCTTTTTTCAATTTGAGTGGCCATCAAGAGATGCAGGTATGGTCTTCCCACTCTTGTCATGCTTCCAAGGGCATTGGCCTAATATGCCAGGACAAGCTGACCACCCACCCCTCCATTAAGGTTCACAGAAGAGCAATTTCCCTGCAGCACTTACCACAGTGACCCAGACAAAGGGGTGGAGAACTAGAGCCTGTGACAGACAGTGTCAGTGCCCTGCCGGATTCCCCCCAGCCTGCCTGGAGGTCACGTGCAGCATTCGTGGAATGTCTCCATCTACACCAGTAGCATTCTGTCCTAAGCACCTGCATCTTTCTACGCACGGGGACTCTCTGGCCACAGGAGTGCTCTCAGCCCACAAGCAGGGCAGGCTGGCAGTGCAGGAGTTAACCTCCCCAGGAGCAATCCTCAATTAACGAGGGACAAGTGTAGGTAGATAAACACCCCAGCTTCCTTGCCACTCTGTGGGACAACTCTACAGCGTGTTCTGCACAGGATGGGGACCCAGTTGCCCGTAACAGTCACCTGTGCAAAAACACGCCCTGAATCGACTGCCTTCCATTCCCCACTCCCCTGTTTGCACATCCTGGGGTCAGGTCCCGGATGAACCACGCACACCCGCATCATGTCTCGGGACCCGCGCTGAGGGAAGTCCAACTTAGACAAGGGCATCCGTTTCAGAATTATGGGTAAGGGCTCTTGAAATCACGCTCTCTGGGCTGGTGGAAACGGGAGCCCTCTGCCCCCACTTCAACCACAGCTCCACTCTTAACTAGGCTTCAGACCGGGGCTCTGGCAAAGATTTCATGTGTGAGAGGAATCCTGTTCCTTAAAAAAAAGAAAGATGCAATTTCTGAGCAAAATTAGTAACAGGTGTGTTTGTTTGTTTGTTTGTTTCAAGGCTTTACTTTGAATCACCCTTCAGCTTTCCCTGGTCCATCTGCTGGTCACAGCACAAGCTGGCCCACCTCTGAGATCATACTCACAAGGGCACACAAAGACCCCTACAAACCCGCGCCACCGCTGCCTCCATATAGGATGCTGTGGGGAGACTCCGGGAGCCCAGGCTCCCACATCCAAAGCTTGCTGCTCCAGCCACATGGTGCAAACTATTTGGGGGGCACAGTTAGGGAGGTGGCATCTAAAACCAGTGCTCTCTGTCTCCACTTGCCCTTTCTACTACAAGGCACGTACCTGGGGCAGGAGGGCCTTATCTTCTCCCCTGCATTCTAGTTTGGAAAGTGTCCTTTTTCACCCATATGGATATGCGTCTATTGAGGGGCTCTACAGTGAATACCTATGTTGGATGGTGGGATGGGCGGTCTGTCCTGTCCTTATCTCGGGGCTCGTTCAGATGGAAAGAGGCTCGTGCCCAGCTGCTCTGTTTACTCTGCATTCTCTACCCATTGTACACTGAATCGATTGGGCAGATGGGGAGGGGGTGTTGTTTTTCTCCTTTTTCCCCAATCTCCTTATTAGTTCAGCCTCAGAAAGTCCCTTATCACCTCCGGATGTCAGGCCACACTCTGTCATCAGGCCTGGCCATGTCAGGCTCTCCATTAATTGATTTTGCCCTCCCCCTTGGGAAGCATAAATTGGCTCTGCCCATTAGCAGCAATAATTCCCTGAAAGGGATTGTAAATCATGCCTTGTGTCCACCCAGAGCCCACAGCAGAGTGGTGCTCACGTAGGGAGATGTTGGACAGGGAGGTCCCTGCAGCCCTGCTGTTTTTCTCCTAATCTTGGCCAAGTGCTGACCTCACAGGACCACAGTGGACTAGGAAGAGTAGCTGAATCAGGTCCCAGCACACGGAGGGCGCTCAGTCAGTGTGTGTAGAGCGAGTTAAGGCAGGAAGCGAGGGAGGCAGGATGGGAACGTCCTCTCTGGTGCAGAGAGCTCTGTGGGCTTCTTGAGCTGAGATCTCCCCCAAAGTCCACCATGATGTTGCCCTTTCTGTGGCTATTGTGGCCCTAGGGTTTTCAGAAGTCCCCCATTAAACTGAACATGCTTCTGAGAAAGACTCTATCCTAAACCCCAGCCACATGAGGTCTTGTTGGACTTGGGTGGTTTTGAAAAACTGATGTAAGAGGGAGATGTGAGGGTGCAACCAGAAGAGAGTAGAGAGGCAGCAGTGCAGAGAAAGAGCCAGGAAAGGCAGGAGGAAGCTGCGCCGGCTGACTTTGCCAGAACATGGTAGAGTCTCAACAGATAGTCCCAGCACACAGTAGGTTCCCAACAGATCATTCGTAACTGAATGGAGTGTCCGCCCACAGTGAGTCTGGTACCACTTCCTGCCCAGGACCTGAGGGAGGGAAGGCACCTTGATGGCTGATTCATCCCTCCCTCTACCCCAGCCCACCTCAGACATCCCTGTGGCCCACTAAGTTCACCCCCTTCTCCCATGCAGATAGTCCATTCTCTTTTCCTTCATTTCTGTCCCCCTTAGAACAACCGTCATTACCTGTGGACTGCGTCCAGACTGCTTGAAGATACTCAGTGCTACAGAGTTGCTCAGTCCTGCCTAAGCCCTGCAGACATCCATGGATGAGCTTTCTAAATGATACATGAGAGAGCTCTCCACGTATTGAGTTTCTCCAGGGCAATCAAATAGGGTTTGACTCTCACACTGCCTTTCAGATATAATTCTAACCCTTGCTTAAGCCAGGAGCTAGTGCATCTGTAGTAGAAATGAGTGCCAGCACTCTGTTGCCCCATCTGAGTCCAGATGCTTCCTTCTCCCTCCAAGACAAGCCCACATCCCAACAAGGTGCCGTCTGGGAAAGCTCCGGAACTATGTGAGATGGGGCTTGCTCAGAACCACTTCAGAGATCCCCAGATGGCCTCAGAGGATTCCAGAAGCAGCAGAATTCCAGAGAAGGTGGGCTCCATCACACCACCCCCAGACAGGGCCATGTCTAAGCCACAGGGTAGACGAAAGCCTGCAGGCTTGTCACTGCGTCGGGATGTTCTTGGTGGTGCACAACTGTAGTCCCAGCTACTCAGGAGGCTGAGGCAGGAGAATTGCTTGAACCCGGGAAGTGGAGGTTGCAGTAAGCTGAGATCGCACCACTGCACTCCAGGCTAGGCTACAGAGTGAGACTCTGTCTCAAAACAAACAAACAAACAAACAACAACAGAAAAATAACAATTGGGAAGTAACAGAATACCTAATGGTGGCTGAAACAAATAAGGTTTATGTTTTTAATATAAAAAGAAATCTAGAGAGGTGTGTGCAGGAATTGGTCCAGTGTCTTTGCAGTGCCCATGACCTTTCCCTCAGGGACACAAGATGGCTCAGCAGGTCCAGACAGAAAGAGGGAGAAATGTGGGGCCAGCTGCAGCTGAACCCTTTGTCAAGAGACAACAATTTTGCCCAAACCTCCACAGCCACCTCTGCCCAATCATGGCTGGACCTGGGTACGTGGCCAGCCCCAGCTGCAAGGGAGCTTGGGAAAGTGGGTGCAGGGGACGCATCGACCCTCAGGCCTCCTCCCCAGGTTTTAATGTGTTTTTCTTCCAGTGGCCTAGCCTGTAGCTGGGGCTCTCCACAAGCTCCTGGAGCCATTTTGCCTGCACGTGCGCAAAGCCAGAAATGCATGAGTGACGGACTAATGCGGTATTCCCAGCTCCCCTGCTGGGACTCACTGGGATGCACTTCACCTGCCAGGGCTCCCAGGAACCAGGCTGAGGCTGGGACTGTGGTGTCCTGTTTGGCTTTCTCCTCAGTCTGGCCCTCTTGCCCACTGTCTTATGGGTCTTCAGTGACTTCACTGCTCTCAGGGACTGAGACAGAGGGGAGCAAGATTAGCTCGATGACTTAGACCAATTATGCTCCATTGCCTGGGGTTGACACTTAAAAAGCCAGGGTTCTGCTACCTGGGAAGAAGGAAAAGGATACTCAGCACACAACTCACAGTGTCTGCAGCCACAGCTCATTAAAGGAAACAGCAGAAAACACAGCAGAGAAATCGGAATCCTCGCCCTGGGCTAGTGGGAATATAAAACAGTTTAGCCACTTTGGAAAATAGCCTGGCAGTTCCTCAAAAAGTTCAACACAGAGTGGCCAGATAATCCAGAAATTCTACTCCTTGGTATGTACCTGTGAGTAATGCAAACATAGGTCCACAGAAAAGCTTGTACACAGAGGTTCATAGCTGCTTTATTCTTAAAAGAAGGAAACAGAGACAACCCAAATGTCCATCAACCAGAAATCAAATGGATAAACAGATGTGTTATAGCCACACAACGAAATATTATTCAGCCAGAAAGAAGGAAGAAGTACTGTTACATGTAGCAACAAGGCTGAACCTTGAAGACTCTGTGAATATACTAAAAACCATTGAATTGCACACTTGAAATGTGTGGATGATACAGCATGTGAACTATATCTCAATAAAGCTGTTATACATGTACATGAACAAGCATGTGCACACACCACACACACACACACACACACACACACACACACACACAGGCAAAGAGAAAGAAAAGCACCCTCAATTCCATCCACTCAGAGAGAGCCACTGGTACCATCCCAGGATCAGGATATACTTCTAGTTTCTTTTTAATTCACACATACATTTCACCGACATATCCTCTGAAGGTAACTCACTAGAGGGCTTCATGCAAGACAAATTAGCAAAAGTTATAAAACCAATATATCCAATTTATCAGCAGAATCAACCCTGACACTCTTACCATCGGGCTGAGCCAGACAATCACCTGTCTATTTACTTTGCCCTGATTTGTTGCACAGTTTACTCATCCTGAGGTTCCCCCAATAGCCAGGTCAATTCTCCTGCCCCGTCCTGTAGCCAAGGCAACTGAGTAGAAGGTTTATTCGCACCCATTCTGATCTATTCCCAGCTCCTCAGCTGGGGGCTTACAGCCTTCAAGGGCGAAGACGCTGGGGGCTGCCGAGAGAGCCCACTGGGGCCTGGACAGAGTGAGCACATCTATCTGATTTAGCCCAGAAACATCCATCCAACTTGGAGGCAGAAGGAGAGACATGAAGCACTCAGGAGAACCTGGTGGGTCTCTTTGAAGGGTCCAGGACACTGACTTGCTGCTGTCCATGGAAACAAAGGCCGGGAGGGGGTGGCCGGCCTGTTTGCACTCACAGCATAGCACTTAGTGCAGCCAAGCTGAGCCGCACTGTTCAAACAGTCTCCCCAGCCTCCAGACACCTGCGCCGAGGAGGAGGGCAGGGCAGGCGGCAGCCTGGGCACAGGTCCCTAGGTGCTTACTCCTCACCTGTTTCCCACCTCTCCCCCATAGCCAGCCCCACGGCCCTGGCAGGGTCCTGGCCACAGCATGCCCAATGCTGGGCTCTGCAGCTGCTGGGGTGGCCGGGTGCTGCCTCTGCTGCTGGTCTATGTCTGTTACCTGCTGCTCGGTGCCACCATCTTCCAGCTGCTAGAGAGGCAGGCGGAGGCTCAGTCCAGGTACCACTTTCAGTTGGAGAAGCTGCGCTTCCTGGAGAACTACACCTGCCTGGACCAGTGGGCCCTGGAGCAGTTTGTGCAGGTGAAGGGGAGTGATGTGGGATGGGGATGGAGAGGCTTGGGAAGGTTGGTGGAATGGGGGTTCCTGTGGCAGATCCAGAGTCCTCACCCAGGGACTGATGCCCCATGTGGAAACAGAGTGTGGTGGGAACAGAGAGCCTGGTGAGATCTATCCTGGATTCTGGCCCCAGGTCTACAAGTGGATTGATGTGTGACCTTGAACAGGTCACTTAACCTCTCTAGACCCAAATAGCCTCATCTATAAGGCAACAAGAATAACCGTATCTATACTGCAGACATTTGACAGCAGATTAAAAGCACTCTCTAAGCTGTCACTTGCTGGATGAATGGGAACTATATGTCAGTGTTATCAGCGCTGTCCAAATTTCCTCCTCCCACACTTTCACACTTCCCCTTCCCCAACTCCAGGGCTGCGGCTCCTTCTGCCCTCTCCTCAGCTCATATCCCTGGGCAGAGGGCTGCAGGTGGGAGACACAGATAAACGCCAGGAGCAGCCACCACCAAGCTGGCCTTTCCTGGCCTGTTTGCACCTGGAGTTGGGTTTGGTGGGCAACGTCCAAGGTGACTGAGCTTACCAGCACTGCACCCAGACGGGGCTCTCTCTTGGTAACAGAGTGGGTCACCCCCTGCCTGGGCCCTTTCTGCTTTCCTCTTTCCCAGAAACAAGGCAAAACCACGTGTTGTGGAGGGAGGTGAATGCATCTGAAACAGGCGCTGGAGCGAGTGACAACAGCCCCTGCAAAGGAACAGAGCAAGTGCCGAATCACCTTGATAACTGGCATTTACTGAGCACTTACAATGTGCCTAAAACAGTGGGAAACACGGTCTTCACGACCAGCTTAATCCAATCATGATCCACTCATCAGCTGACACTGAGTGTGTTACAGGTGTTTTCTCATAATTATCTATTACAATCTCTATCTCCAGTTTGTAGATGGGAACTGAGGTAGAATATGTTGGCCAAGGCTGCACGGCTACTGGTAGAGACAGCACTCACTCTCAGGCCTCTGGCTCTGGAGACCTGGGTCTTCGCGGCACAAATTAGTGTAAGTGTTGGGGGCAGGATGTAGCCTGAAGCAGCAGTTCTCAAAGTGTAGTCCCGGGACCAGAATCAGCATCACCTGGGAGCCTGTTAGAACTGGAGATGTCAGGCCCCACTCCGCACCTGCTGACTCAGGAACTCCAGGGATGGGTCCTGCAGGCTGTGTGTCAACAAGCCCTCCAGGTGATGTTGAGGCCCCTCAAGACTGAGAACAGCTGGCCTAGAAGATGATGCGTGGCCTGGGTGGTCACAGAGAATGTTCTGTAGCTGTGAGAGGCCAGGAAATGAGGCCTCCAGCTTCAGGTTTTACTCTCTTCTCCCTGATGGATAAGGTTAGTCAAAGTTGGGGGGCCATCGTACCACATCAGGGTTCAGAACAGTTCAGGGGCCTTCCAAAACCCTGGGAGTAAGGCAGAGGCCCTGGAGAAGCTGAAACCTCCTCCTCCCTTAGCTCCGCATTGGAGGTGAGAGCCAAGCTGGAGGGCGTGGGAAGGGTGGGTAGCTGCGACCTAACTCGCTCCATAAACCAAGAAGAAGGGAGGCTATTCTCTTAATTGCAGCCCTGAAGGGGTTGCCACTGATTAGTCCTGGGGGCCTCCCCAGGGAAGACAGGACATCCCTTTCCCTGAGAGTCCTCAGCCTCAGAAGAGAACCTTCCTTGCCAGGGGCAGTTAAGCTGGGCGGCAGAAGAACGCTGGGGTGAGATTCTGGAAGAAGACACATTCCTGTTGAACTCTCACACACACACGGCAAGTTAAGTAATTAGTATTAAAAGCAGTATTAAAAATTACCTCCGTGAGGAAATGCTGCTTGCCCAGGTTCACAGAACTGGGAAGTCAAGAACCCGGGGCCGCCTGCATCCGGCCACCGGCACTCAGCACCCTCAGCAGGATGAGGGCCGCAGGCTGGCAGCGGGGGACGGCCCAGGACTAGAGTGCTGCCTCCCAAGAGTGAGGGGCTCCAGAGAGCAAGCATGTTCGGGAATGTTGGGCCCTGGCCACTTTGTGAGTGTGGGAAAGAGAGGGAAGCCAAAGTCCACATCTTAAGAGGCCAGTTCCCGTCAAAGTGAGGAGAAGCAGACAGCCTGTGACCGCAGATGCCCTGACTGGCTTGGCCCACCAGGGCCACCCTAGCTCTGAGCTAAGCACACCCACCCAGCCAGCGGGAACCGGTTCCCACAGGAATTGGAAGCCAGAACTGTTGTGTCCCTGGCTTCCTCCTGCCTTTGGGGCTCTTCAACAAGTGGCAAGGCTGTGCTGCTGCTCTGGGACAATCCACAACTAAAGGGGAGAGGAGGAGGCAGCCCTGCCCATTCTCCAAGGGGTCTGGGCCCAGGGACTGGAGGTTGTCAGAGGTGGGGCAGTGGGGGGAAGTGTTGTAGGCTTAAGCCTGCAAAGGTTTGGGTCCTGTAAAAACACATGCAACACACACATACAGACAAACATACACGTGCAACATACAGTTGCCATGCACAACACATGCATACAACACATCACATATAAACCACCACCAAACACACACACACCCACACTCACACACACCACCTTTGTCCTAGCCTCTGTTGGAATTTCTCCCATAGGCAAGGGCTGGGGCTCACTAGAGAGCAGCAAAGAGCAAGGGTGCCCACTCACCTGGACAAGTAGGAAACACAGGGTTCTCTGTCCCACCACTGGCTTCATGGCAGGCAGCCCATGGCTTCCCTACGATCCCTATACCCTGTATTCCCCAGCAATCCCTTCCAGCCACACCCAACCTGAAATCCTCCCATTGTTCTAACAGCTGATGTGCGTGCCATCCTTTTGGCCACCAGCAGCATCTCCTATGGGACCCCTCCCTGAGCATCATCCACCTCACCCCTCAGGCCCATCTCCCGCCCCAGCCCATGCTTGCAGTCTACACCTTAGTCAGCCCTGGCCAGTGGAACAGACACTGAAGTTGGAGTCCAGTCACCTTGCACAGGTCACTTAGCCACTCTGAGCCTTCATTTCCTTTTTCCATGAAATGGGAACAATATCATCTAAGAGTATCATTAGATTATATGACACAGAAGCATGCTGCCAAGAGCATGGCAACAACTGGTACCCAGTAACCATCAGCTCCTTCTTCCTCCCCTGCCATGCCACCCCCCACAGGTCATCATGGAAGCCTGGGTGAAAGGTGTGAACCCCAAAGGCAACTCCACCAACCCCAGCAACTGGGACTTTGGCAGCAGTTTCTTCTTCGCAGGCACAGTCGTCACCACCATAGGTAAAGGGCTGGGGAAGAGAAGAGCTTCCCCAAGACTCCTGTCTTAGTTTGGGCTCCCCAAAAGCAGATGCTGAGGCGAGGATGTGGCGTGTCTAGAAGATGATTCAGGAAGCCCAGGGAGGGAGTGGGTAAGTGAAACAGTAGGGAGAAGAAGGCAATGAAATTTGCATTAATGAGCAGATTACTGGCTTGGGTAACTGGGCTCATTTCTGCTTGGGACCTTCTGAAAGGCAAGATGGAGCCCATCCTCAGAATGGTCCAACGAGGGACCAGAATGAAGAGCCATTTAGCTACCAACTCCTGCCCTCAAAGGTTGAGAGCTGGTCCCGAGTATATTATTTCCCCGGCATTTTGAAACTTCCCATAGACCAAGCACACTCCTTCGGCCAGAAGAATCTCTCAGGTAGAGAGAGATGTGCAGAAACTGGGAGCAGGGGGTGATTTGTATACAGGAACTGTCCACCAAAGCTGCAGGTGGTGTCTTGTGTGTTCTGAGGGAACAGGGCACTGACAGCAGCTGCTACACCCCCTTGGCCAGAAAACTCACTCCATCCCACCCCAAGGAAGAAACCGCCAGATCCAGGTCTACCCCATCCATTCAGTTAAGTCCAATTCCACATACTTTCCTAGAACTCAGGCGACATTCCAGGCAGAGTGATGGAGTTGGGGGTGGGAGATACAAACTTGGATCAGACCCAGGCTCAGCCCGCAAGGAACTTCCAGTCCAACAAAGAGGAACACTATAAATACACAAAAAAAAAAACAATAATAGAAGACAAAGTTGATAATTACATAGCAATAACATAAAACACTGTGGGGAACCACACCCAGAAGGGAGAAGGAGCGTGGCAGTCAGGAGGGCTTCATGGAGGCAGGGTCATTTGAGATGGGCCTTCAAAGATGAGCAGGAGTCCTATAAATAAAAATCATTCCAGCAGAGTTCAAGGGAACAGGGGAGCTTCCCCTTCTCGCCCCCAGAGGTGGTGGCAGACAAACCTCAGCTAGAGTCTGGGGAAGAGGAACAGAGGGCGTTCTGGAGTCTCCATATTTGCACACGTCCCCCTTTCCTTGCAGGATATGGGAACCTGGCACCCAGCACAGAGGCAGGTCAGGTCTTCTGTGTCTTCTATGCCCTGTTGGGCATCCCGCTTAACGTGATCTTCCTCAACCACCTGGGCACGGGGTTGCGTGCCCACCTGGCCACCATTGAGAGATGGGAGGACCGGCCCAGGCGCTCCCAGGTATGCCCCCTAACTCCCTTACAGGCCTGCTATGACAGATCTGTTGCAAGTGGAGTCCTCCAGAAGCCGATGCTGAGATGGAGTTTGGCGTGCATGGTGTTAGGGGTAGATGCCTATGAAAGAGGAAGGGTAAAGGCAGGGTTGGGCAGAGTGGGGAGCTGGATTTCTATGCATGCTCTACAAAGGCTTGGCCTCAAGGAGCTCTACAGCATGTGCGAGCTGTCAGAGTTGTCCCACGGTGGGTGGAACCAGCCAGGCTTTCATACCTGCCTCAGTCAGGCACTGGGTGTGGCCTTCCCAAGAAGGGTATGCCCCTGGCTAGGAGGTTCCCTGCAGCTGAACACCCTGAAGAGGTGGCAGCTGGTCTACCATCCTCCTTTGAGTGGGGGATCTCTGCAGCACATCTTCAAGGTCATCACAGAACTCCAACATCCTTTTGTGCAGTAGCAAACAAGCTCTGCAGGCTGCCCAGCGTGCCCCCAGTGCCCACCCTCGGCCAGCCGCTTGCAAGGACAGAGGCACGCAGACAGTTCAATGACTTTTCTGCTCCAGATCTGAGTCCCCGGGGAGCCTGTTCAAGCGTGATCCCCAAGCCCAGATGGGTCTCCAAATCGCTCCTTGACCCACTAATGCAATCCCTCTGCCCAAATCTTTCCCTGGGTGGGACAAGGTCATCCACACGTAGCTACAACCTCCACTCAAGGGTCTGCAGGGCAGGGAAGGGGCCTAGCTATGGCCCAGTCCCATTCCCAAGTTTACCCCAGACTCCCCCCAACCTCATACAATCCTGGAGACTTTCAAGTGGACTCAGGGGCCAACTCCTTCCCTCACAGGTACTGCAAGTCCTGGGCCTGGCTCTGTTCCTGACCCTGGGGACGCTGGTCATTCTCATCTTCCCACCTATGGTCTTCAGCCATGTGGAGGGCTGGAGCTTCAGCGAGGGCTTCTACTTTGCTTTCATCACTCTCAGCACCATTGGCTTCGGGGACTATGTTGTTGGTGAGAACAAAACAGTCACATTATCTCAGGGTGAGGGGGCCCACTGGGATTTGGGGGACGGAGAGATGTCAGCTGAGGACAACTATTGAGGATAAGATAGCCCCTGGCCATTCAAGGGAGCCAAACCAATGATTTCTGGGGCTACTGTGGATTCTAAGCAATATTCTCAGAAGTTTCTGGTCTAGGACCCATCACCACCCCGCAGAGACCTACCTCCACTGCTGTTCCTTGCTATGAGGAAGAGGGAGAGAGCATCCTGGCTGGTGAGGGTCCCTATGGAAACTGGAGGTGGCTGTGCCCTGAGATCCCTGGCATTGATGCCATTCCCTTCCCTGGCAGGCACAGACCCCAGCAAGCATTATATCTCAGTGTACCGGAGCCTGGCAGCCATCTGGATCCTCCTTGGCCTGGCGTGGCTGGCGCTGATCCTCCCACTGGGCCCCCTGCTTCTGCACAGATGCTGCCAGCTCTGGCTGCTTAGTAGGGGCCTTGGCATGAAGGACGGGGTAGCCCCTGACCCCAGTGGGCTCCCCAGACCTCAGAAGATCCCCATCTCTGCATGAGGCCCCCCGTGGGGGGGGGCCAGAAACCCCTTTCATCCTCCTCAGTCCCACCCTATCTGCTCTCTGGATTTCCAGCCCTGCCTTCTTCTCTCCCAACCCCCTCACTTCTCAGCCAGGGCTGGTCTCAGGAGCTCTCCCAAGAGAGAAAGGAGACAGGTATGTCCAAGAAAGTAACAGAGAGGAGATATGAGATAGGATTAAAGACATGTGTGGCTGGAGAGGTGCACCCTTGTCCCAGAGCCCCTGCCACAGCCTTCCACCCAAAGGTAGCCTGGAAGAATGGCCAGATTTCCATTGTCCTCCCCATGCCCCCTTCCAAGAGACCTTACACAAACAAAGGATGACTTTACTTTTGCCTCATTTGATACCTGCACAGTGCATTTGCCAAGCCCCTACTATGTGCCAGGTGCTGAGCCAGGGTCTATGCCAGGGTCTGGGGATACAGCAGTGGACGTGCCTGCCCTTGATGTGCCTTTAGTTGCTAGACAAGCAAAGAGGCAGCCCCAACACAGTGCCCAAAACGCTATGATAGGAATAGCCCCGGGGTTGATGAGAGCCCATGGGATGGCTGCAGGGAGCATCAAAGAGAGGGGAGAGCTGGGCAGAGACTTTGGAACAATCTTAGTGAAAAGAGGATCTCTGCCCTCAGGAAGCTCTCAGCCGAGGGGCAGGCGAGCTGCCTCTCAAAGCTCACCAGCTCCCCAGGGCTGTCTGTGAACAAGGCTTAGGACCTCTTGGGTGTCCCACCCACTTTCCTGGACATGGCCTCCCCTGACCCTCACAGGCCACCCCCTTAACTTCATCACTCCCCTGGGCTCCTGCCTTCTCAAGAGCCTTTCCAAACACCCCCTGGGAAGCCAGAGAGCCAGCAGATCCCAGGATCCTTCCAGAAAGTGAGGTCCATGAACGTCTGGCCTCTCTCAGGAATACATTATCCAGATCTGGCCTTTCCCCTGCCAGATTGCAACATCCCTGACCAGAAGGAGAGATTTAGACCACTCCATCCGGAGGCCTGGAAACTTTGGCCTTTGCCTCTCCCACCATCCAACAGCAAGCAGGCACCTACGTGGCTGGGTTCCTCTGCATAGGTCTGAGGCAAGGCTGTGGAGCCAAGGAGGCTCCAAGCAGGAGACCGAGGGGAGGCTCTACAGCAGCAAGAGGAGTCCAAGTCACACCCCAGGACTTCCCCATATCCAAGAGAGGACTGGGAAGCTGAGGACTCATGGACTCTTCACGCAGCCTGGACACTTCCTCCACTCCGGGTAGAGGGATTTCGGGGACCTTCTCAGAAGCAAGGAGTGGACAAGCCTCTTGGTTAAGGCTCCTCTTACCTCCCAAGTTCATGGACAGGTGGCAATCAGCTGGGGTCCCACTTTTGGGGTACAAAGGAAAGGACAGAGGTGTGGGAGACCCAAGGTGGTCTTGAGATTGACAGACATCAAGTCCTCGGAGATAGCTCCCCAGTCCAAGAACTTAGGCAGGGTCCCCAAGACAATAAAGTTGGTCTCTCCTATCTCCTCCCTCTGAGTGAGGTTTCCAGGAGTCCCTCCTATTGTTCATTTCAGGAAATGTGAGAGGGCTCTGGGCCCCTTCCCTCAGCGCCTGCGGTCACCCAGCAGCTTTCTCCTTCTCCCCGGCCTAGGCCTATCGGGTGGGCACCCCGCATACATTTGAGGCGGGGCCAGATGCCCACAGTCTCAGAGCCTCTTTTTGTCCCTGGGATTGGATCCCAGGGCTGGGTGGGGCCAGGCTGTCCCATTCCCCAGCACTCCTCCTCCCTGGAGAAACCGGGCACTGGCAGGCGTTTGCAAGAGGAGAGACGAGCTGGGTGCCTGGCCTTTCCCTCCCACCAGGTCCCAGTCCACCGCTCCCGGCGCCGGCTCCCCGCCTCTCTAGCTATGTACCGACCGCGAACCTGGGCGGGTCCCGAGGACAGGGGCTGGGGCTGCGCGGTGCCCAGCACCGTGCTCCTGCTCTTCGCCTACCTGGCTTACCTGGCGCTGGGCACCGGCGTGTTCTGGACGCTGGAGGGCCGCGCGGCGCAGGAGTCCAGCCGCAGCTTCCAGCGCGACAAGTGGGAGCTGTTGCAGAACTTCACGTGTCTGGACCGGCCGGCACTGGACTCGCTGATCCGGGTCAGGGGCGAGCAGGGCCGACCTGGGCGCGACGGGATGGCGTAGGGGGCCGCGGGGTGCACAGGCCGAGGGCGAGGGGACCTACTCAGGCCCTGGTCAGGCGTTTCCCGGTCAGGGAAACGACGGGAACGTAGACGCGGGCACTACGGGGGTGGGCGTTCCTGCGCGGGGACCAGAGGGTTGGAGGACCTCGGAGGAAAAGGCCCTGGCTCTAGCGAGAGAACTGAGAGAAGCCGGGCTGAGTCCTCCCTGGGAGCGAGAGGGCATGCTGGCCCGGTGAGGAGGCAGATGCCTGGGGACACATCCCAATTTGGGGGCGAGGACGAGGACGGCAGGGGGCGCGCGCGTAACCGGCCCCGCCCGGCCTGACCCGCGAAAGGGCGCGTTTGGGCCTGCTGGGGGGTCTGTTGCACCTGGACCCATGGCGAAGGACTAAAGGCCACACTTGGCCGCTTCCAGCGGGAGAACCCGGGCGCACGTTTGCAAACTCGGGGCTGGGACGGCAGGGGCGCCGGGTCTAAGGATGCGCAGGAGCGCGAGCGCGGCGGTAGGAGCCTGGGGGAAGGCGCGCTTGTCCCGGAGGGTGGGTGGAATGGGCCCCAGGCGTGCTGGCCTGGGCCACCCGCAACGCAGAGAGGGGGCTCGACGTGCGCAGACCCGGGTTCGAGAGGAGGGCGGACGCAGGGCCTCTCTCTAGCTGAACCCGCTTTACTCCGAGTCTTCGGATACAAGGACTGGGCGCGCCGCCGCCGCGCGGCTGCCCGGAAAGGCTGAAGGCGGGGTTCAGGGGAGGACTCCCAGGTAACTCTGAGCAGAGGCTCCTCGAGGGTGGGGCCTAGCGGGGCGGAGGAGGCCAGGGAGGGTTCTAGGGGTGGCGCATCTTCCCACTGAAGCGACGCCAGACTGGCAGCTGCTCGATTTGGCGGAGGCATTGATGTCCCGGGCCCTGGCTTGGTTCCCCACCCCTTTGTCCAAGAGCCCAGAGTCCAGACAGCTGCACGCCAGCCCCGCCTTGCAGTCCTGGTGGCTCATCCATCCAGAGTCTCCAGCCCAAAGCCAATCCCCGGAAGGTGGCGGGGAACCTTGCCAGGGTAGGAAGGGACCTAGCGCGGAGCGGAAGTGGTGTTCTGAACCCTTGGACTAGGCCGATTCGGTGAAGTCAGGAGCTAGCCAGGGCCAGGCCTATCTCTACTAAGGACCTAAAGTGGTTCCTCCAGCTCCCCACCTGCGGACTTCTGCAAATACAGCCCGACTGCTGGGTCCTGGTGCTGAGGCTGCCTGCCATTACCTTGCAAAGGTGGTGAACTTCAACTACAAGCAGCCTGGGCCCAGGGAGATGGCTATGATGGTGATAACAGTAAATGCCTCTGTGCAGCGCTTACCGTGTACCGAGCACTGTTTCCAGTGCTTTACCCGTATTTACTTGTTTCAGGCTCACCTCCCTCACAGGTGGGTACTGTTTTCATCATCCTGTTTCAGAGGTGAAGAAACTGAGGCTCAGAGAGGTTACATACGAATGCATGGCTCCATAGCCAGGAGCTGGAGCTATTAACCAGCATGAGTACTGCTTCAGTGTGGACCTGGGGATGTGGGTGCTTCCCAAGATTCCCAGCCAGGCTGTCATCTCTTTGGGCTTTCCCTTCAACTCCCTCTACCCCCACCTCACCCCCTTCCTCAACCCTCCTGTGGCTTCAGCTGTCTCCAGTAATAAGGATGTGGTATCCAGCCCAGATCTTCTTTCTGAGCACCAGATGTGGACATGCAATTTCTGAAATTCCTCAAGGCCAAGAGCAAGCAGTCCTCCTCTTCCCAGCCCTGCTCCTCCGCCTGCCCTAAATCTCGATTGTCTGCCCCATGTCCACACACCCTCACAGTCCTCTGCAACATCTCCTTTACTGCCTATACTAAATAGGGCCAGATGCCTAGGCTTCTGAATATCTCCTCTCTGTTCTTCCTGGACCACTCCGTGCCAGGAGACAGGCCAGGGCCCATCTGTCACTCACCTCTGCAGGAGTCTCTCCCCTCTGGTCAACCCCTGCTATACTGCCAGCTGCCACAGAGCACACCAACCTGGTCCTACTTCCCCTTTGCTCAGTGACCTTGGATGATACCTGCCGCTTCATACCTGGCATGGCAAAGCCAAGCACAGCTTGGCCTCAATCACTTCTTACCAGTCTCCTTAATCTAGGTCCCAGGCAGTCTCACCTCCCAGCTTCTGCACTGCTGTCCCATCTACCTAAACGTCCTTCCACCAGAAGCAATCCTACCTGACCCTCAAGGAAGGCCCAGATAAAACATCACATCTTCCATGAGGCCTCTGCTCCTACCCAAATGAGAATGAACATCCTTCTTCCCCAGAGTCCTACAACATTATATGCCTAGTAATGATGATGATAGCAACTGCTAACACCATGTGCCAGGTACTAAGACTACACATAATACCTTATTTAACACTCACAACAACTCTATGAAGTAGGTACTATTTGTATTACCATTCTACAGGTAAGGAAGCTGAGGCACAGACAGAAGTTGAGCAACTTGCCCTGGATTGTGTAGCTGCACTTCCTCCTTAATGCCCAAAGTGACATTGACTGCATCATATTAGAGTTAATTAGGTTTATCTGTGTATCACTGAGGGCTGGGGTCATGTCCCCTAAAAGCACCACACGTCATGCCTGGCCTAGTGTTTGTTTCAGGAATGGGAGTGAGCAGGGGAGAAAATGAGTGGTTGGTTTACTAGGACTCCAGCCTGACCTAGCCGCTGGGTAAGGTGGGGAAGGAGCTGTCCCCATGGTAGCTGTTGGTAGCTGTACCTGGTGAGCCCTTGGTGAAAGGGGTAGAGCCTCCTTTCCCTGGTGGGCTGGGATCGAAGGGTAATTGTGAGGGCTGTGTGTAGGGGTGGGTGGGTGTGTGTGTGTGTTTTGAGGTGCAGGAAATCTGTCACCCCACAGACCCTGGTGGTCATTGCAGCCTCTTCCCCAGGACGTCGTCCAAGCGTACAAAAACGGGGCCAGCCTCCTCAGCAACACCACCGGCATGGGGCGCTGGGAGCTCCTGGGCTCCTTCTTCTTTTCTGTGTCCACCATCACCACCATTGGTAAGGGCCAGATGGGGCCAGGGGGATGGGGGTGGGGAAGGAGGCAGCTCCCTGAGAGGCAGCAGGCTGGTTGCCTTTTGGAGGGGTTACCTAGAGCCTCATGACTCCAAGTGCAGTCCGGCTCTGCAGCGTGGACACCACCTGGGCGCAGTCTCAGGCCTCACTACAGACCTCCTGACTCAGCCTCTGTAGCTCACCCAGGTCCCTGGGGGATTCATGTGCACCGTTGGAGTTTGACAAGCACTGCCCTAGGGGATTTCTGCCCCACATGGCCTTTCAGGACGCAGAAATCTCCCGGTACAGCAAGAAACATGTCTCTGGGCCCAACAAGGGTGCCAGTCTCCTCAGCTGAGCCCACCCACCACTGAGCCTCGGGGGTGGTGGTCAGGAGAAATGGGGGAAAAGTTAGGAAAGAAGAAGGAGTAGAAATCCAAAGAAAGAGCTTTAGACCCCCCTGCTTCTCAGCCCTGGGGGAGGAGGCCATTCCTCCCACCTCCTCGTCTCCAGACCCCATTCCCACAGGCCTCTCTTCAGCTTGCAAACAGCCTCCTCCACTCCTCATCGCTATCCTCCCCACACACAGGGACGCCTGGAGTAACCCTCCCCTGGGGAAGAGCCGAGGTAGAGCTTGTCTCAGGAGGGTGCTGAGGGGCTGTTGTGCAGAGAAGAAGAGCAGGCTAGATCCCTGCAGCTCTGAAACCTAGGAGATCATGCAAATCAAGCCACCCAGATCCTTCTGCCCCAGCCCCTGCATGACACAGGACTTGCCACCAGGTGGCAGGCTGATATCACCAGTGACTTGGGCTAAGGCCTCCCAGCTCCTGGCCAGCCAGGATCCTCTCTCCAGGACACCAATATCCCAGCCTCCCCACAGGGTGGGGTAAGGCAAGAGCACCCAGAGGATTCTCCATCTAGTTTTAAATTGGCCAGAACTTCTTGAAAGCAGACCTCAATGCTACATGGGAGCTTGGGCAGTCCTTGAGACAAGCATGCTTGGGAGGCACCCCAGACCCCAGGGGCCCTGAGCCCCTGAAGGACTGGCAGGATGGACCGATTCATCTTTACATCCCCAAGGGTCTATTACAAGGCCCAGCATACAGCAGCCACTCAATAAATACTGCCACATTAAGGAATTCCATTAAATGTGCATTCACCAGGCATGTATTGAGTTCCAGGGTAGCAGGAGATCTTAAAACACAGTCACCATAGGCCAGGCCTCCCAGATTTGGGGGTCCTTTAGTCTGCAAACCCCACACCTCCCACACTCTTCCCCAGGCCTGTGACTTTGACCCACCAAATTCAGAGTTTTGCTACCTCTCTTCCCACCTCTCTTCCCAACTCTACCACCCCTAGCCTAGATTATGTCTCTGTCCTTTCCTCTCTACTCAGTTTCAACCAGCTGTGAGGGTGAGGAGGGCAGAGAGAGGAGGGCCCTGCCCCACCTCCCCAACACAGTACACCTGAAGAAACACCTGTGGTCTTCTTGTACTAGGCACTGTGCTGGGCACTTTGACATTTAAGATTTCAGTTTGTCCATACGGCAACCTCCAACGATAGGTCTTATTTTCTTTATTGTTTGAGATAGAGTCTCGCTGTGTCGCCCAGGCTGGAGTGCAGTGGCATGATCTTAGCTCACTGAAACCTCCGCCTCCCGGGTTCAAGAGATTCTCCTGCCTCAGCCTCCTGAGTAGCTGGGACTACAGGCACCTGCCAACATGCCTGGCTAATTTTTGTATTTTAGTAGAGAAAGATTTTACCATGTTGGACAGGCTAGCCTCAAACTCCTGACCTCAAGTGATCCACCCACCTCAGCCTCCCAAAGTGCTGGGATTACAGGCATAAGCCACTGCATCCAGCCTATTTTCATGTCACAGACACAGATGGGCACCATCTCCTCCAGGTCATACGGCTAATAAGCAACAGAGTTGACTAGCCATTGTGGAGTGAACAGGAGGGGAGTGAGGGTTCTGTGACGCTGACCACATGTCTATGCACATACACATGGGAGGAATTTGGAGAGAGAAGGAGAGGGAGATGGGAGATGAGGTACCATCTGGAATGCCACGAGGGAAGAAGGGGTATTTTGAGAGGCTCAGCAGAGGGCAGCCTCCTCAGCAACCCCATTACCCTGGGACCAGCACCCTGTAAGGGTAGTACTTTCCAAGCCCTAACACAGCCCTGAGCCCAGAAATCACTCATCTATGAACTCCATTCCTGGCTTGCTCATTGGTTCTCTCATTCATCCATCCATTTGTTCAATAAATAAATTGAAGGCCGGGCACGGTGGCTCTTGCCTGTAATCCCAGTATTTTGGAAGGCAGAGGCAGGTGGATCACATGAGGCCAGGAGTTGGAGACCAGCCAGGCCAACATGGTGAAACCCCATCTCTACTAAAAATACAAAAATTAGCCAGGCATGGTGGCGGGTGCCTGTAACCCCAGCTATTTGGGAGGCTGAGACATGAGAATCGCTTGAGCCTGGGAGGCGGAGGTTGCAGTGAGCTGAGATTGTGCCACTGCACTCCAACCTGGGCAATAGAGCAAGATTCTGCCTCAATCAATCAATCAATCAATCAATAGCGTACCTAGTGTGGGCCAGACACTGGTGTTGAGGATACAATGGTAGCCAAAATTAGCAAGTCCTGGCCCTTGGGGAGCTGACATTCTAGTGTGAGGGGACACACATTAAACAGATACATGGACAATAATCAGAAAGTGGGGTGTGCTTAGAGAAAAGTAAAGCTAGTTAAAGGGGTCTCATAGTGATGGGGGCACCTATTGTAGATGGGGTGGCCATTCAAGGACTCGCTGATACAGTAGCATTGAAGCAGAGACATAAGTAAAATAATGGAACAAACTGCTGATGTCTGAGGAGAGAATCCTCTACCAGCAAGTGCAAATGCCCTGAGGTGGGAGTGTGACTTGTATGTTTGGGGAGCAGTAAGGAGGTCCAGGTAGGTGGAGAGGGTTGGAAACAGGAACTGCATTCAGAGAGAGTACAGAGGAGACCAATCATAGAAAGACTTGTAGGGTCCTTGCAGGATTTTGCCTAGAGATCCCAGCAAGATGCAAGGTGACAGGAGACATGCTGGAGTGAGAGGTGGATTGGGTGGGGCTGTGGCTACCCAGTGTTCAACAGGTAGGATCATTGACATCCACTGATTTTGCTGACCTGAGGGATGGCTGAGAATAATGGGGTGGAAAAAAAACCATTTAATGTCAGCTGAGAATGCTGTAGGCCTCTATGGGGCTCCTTTCAGAGCTGGAATCTTAGTGTCCCCATCCCACTGGTGAAAACTGAATGGGGAAAAAAAAAAAAAAACAGGAAGAGAGGAACTTGGCAGGACCTACAGCTGGAGGACGAGAGGTTGGTGAGGAGGCAGGTGGAGAGGTGGGTGGAAAGTAGGAGGTTTACCTCGCCCTAGATGCCTGCAGAAAGAACTCTCTCCTTTAGAAGAGGAAACCCATAAAAGCCAGAGGGGGAGGTAGATGGAGACTCAAGAGGCTTCTGAAGTCCTCAGACCGGAAGCCAGTTCACTGGAGTTCCATCATTCATTTATTTAACAGACATTTAGCACCTTGTATATACCAGATGCTTGCAGGCTCGCATTCCCTTCTACAGTGTACCTCAATTCCTCATTTCATCGTTACCCCCCACTATAGGTGGATGTCAGCATCCCCATTTTACAGGAGGAAGTAGCGTTCAGAAAGGTCAAGCCAAAAGAAAAGAAAGAAAGAAAAGAAAGAAAAGAGGGAGGGAGGAAAGGAAGGAGGGAGGGAGGGAAGGAAGGAAGGAAGGAAGGAAGGAAGGAAGGAAGGAAGGAAGGAAGGAAGGAAGGAAGGAAGGAAGGAAGGAATGAATGGAGGGAGGGAGGGAGGAAGGAAGGAGAAGAGATCAGAAGAGAAGGGAAGAGAAAAAGAAAAGAAAAAAGAAAGCTGGGTGCGGTGGCTCACACCTGTAATCCCAGCACTTTGGGAGGCCGAGGCAGGCGGATCACGAGGTCAGGAGATTGAGACCATCCTGGCCAACATGGTGAAACCCCATCTTTACTAAAAATCCAAAATTAGCTGGGCGTGGTGGCACGTGCCTGTAATCCCAGCTACTCGGGAGGCTGAGGCAGGAGAATCGCTTGAACTAGGGAGTCAGAGGTTGCAATGAGCCGAGATCACACCACTGCACTCCAGCCTGGCGACAGAGCAAGACTCCATCTCAAAAAAAAGAAAAAAGAAAGAAAGAAAGATCGAGCCACTTGCCCAGGGTCCCACAGCCTGCAAGAAGCTGAGCTGAGATCCAAACCTAGGAGGTGCACCAGACTCCAAAGCACATGCTCTGGACTTTTACATACTTTGGCCTCTCTTAAGACCCCTCAGTAAGATGGGGGTGGATGTAAACACTGGTTTCAATATAGTACAGACAAGTGTAGGATGTGTGGGCACAGTGACCCCATCTGGGCAAGCAAGAATGTTAGGCAGTGATAGGAGGCAGAATGAGAGGCATTTGTTCATTTACTGATACCTTCATTTTTGTATTTCCTCATTCATTCATTCACCCATTCTTTATGCAGTCAACACACATATAGTGAAGAGCACCTATTAAGGGTCAGATCCTTTGCCACTTGCTGAGAATATCATGATTAAGAACCAGTCCCAGGCCGGGTGTGGAGGCGCAAGCCTGTAATCCCAGCACTTTGGGAGACCAAGGCGGGCAGATCACCTGAGGTCAGAGCTCGAGACCTGCCTGGCCAACATGGCAAAACCCTGTCTATACTAAAAATACAAAAATTAGCCGGGCGTGGTGGCCCATGCCTGTAATCCCAGCTACTCAGGAGGCTGAGGCAGGAGAACAGCTTGAACCCAGGAGGCAGAGGTTGCAGTGAGTCAAGATTGTGCCAGTGCACTCCAGCCTGGTCAACAGAGCGAGACTACGTCTTTAAAAAAAAAAAAAAAAAAAAGACCCAGTCCCTGCTCTTGAGGGGCTCAAAGCATATACTTGATATACTTGGAAGAGGCAGACATGGAAACAAATCTTTCTCACACAGTGCAAGGGACAGTGCTGGAGGGGGCCCTGGATGAGGAGCAGCTGCACTGGAGAGTCAAGGACTAGAAGGGTCGTTTATATTTATGTGGGCAAGGAGGGGAGACACTCTTCATAGAGGAAGCATTGTGGTCAAAGGTGCAGAGGCACGAGTGGACCTGGAGAGTTCTGCAGGCCAGCAATGTGGCTGGAGCTGGGGAAGTGGGGTCACCAGACGAGTCTCAGAGAAAGGCTGGACGAGAGCTTGGACTTTCCCCAGCAGACAGGAGACTCGATGATCTAATCAGGTTTGCATTTTGGTAAGACAAGACTGTGGTGGTGATCAAGAAGGGTGGAGGCAGAGCTGGAGGAGAAAAGAATGTCCAGATGGATAGAATCTTTTGTGAACATCTTTTCCTTCCCTAGCTTTCCCCCTCCCTATCTTGATGATCAGAGACCCTCCCCCCCAACTTCTACCTCCTCCCCTAGGCAGCTGATGACGTACCATCTGTCCCTGCCTCCCACTGAGGTTTATGAGGGAGCCCCGTTGTGCTAGTTTGGGTCCTCCAGGAATCAGATATCAAGACAGAATTAGATGCACAAAAGATATATTGAGGGGAGCCTTTGAAGGATAAAAGAGAAGAAACAGGAATTAATGGCAAAAGTCTCAGACTGCAAGCAGCCCTGATACCTGTGAAAGGAGAGAGGGAAGAAAGGAGACTGGACTTGGAAGAGCTGCTCACTGCAGTGCGGCTGTGAGAAAGTCTGGGCCAGGCCATGGGGATCCCAGAGCAAAGGTTGCAAGAGGAGTGCTGCACTGGGCAGGGATGACCAGCTTCAGTGCCCCACTGTGCCCAAGCAGGGCTGGGAGCCGCGTGGAGACAGCGCGGCCTCAGCCTGAATGGCGCAGTAGATCCTGAGAGTGCAGCAGCAGGAGGCTCTGCCCCCTCCAGCATCCCTCGGCCCACCCAGAGAGGAAGGACATGAAGAGAGGAAGAGGAGACTCACATTTGGTGGGTGTGAGCTCATGCATGCAGCTTAGCCTCCTAGAGCTTCTCTGGCCTGGAAAATATGGCACATAATTCTGATTTGGAAGGATAGTTCGAGGGTGCACTGAGGGAATGAATGTACAGGGTGCCCTGCACAGTGCTCAGCACAGAAAAGGAGGGCCTTGGCAAGTATCAGCTGCCCACATCTGCAGTGGTTAGAATGAGGGTCCTGGGGGTTGGGCCCAGGAGTGGGGCTGTGGTGGTGAGTGGACAGGGCTGGGCTGGAAAGGTCCCCTGAGTGCCCCCTCTCACCTCAGGTTATGGCAACCTGAGCCCCAACACGATGGCCGCCCGCCTCTTCTGCATCTTCTTTGCCCTTGTGGGGATCCCGTTGAACCTCGTGGTGCTCAACCGACTGGGGCATCTCATGCAGCAGGGAGTAAACTACTGCTCCAGCAGGCTGGGGGGCACCTGGCAGGTGAGGGGGCTGCTGGACGGGGTGGGGATGGGTCACTTCTAGAATGAGGGGCTGCAGTGGGAATTGGGGTTACTAATGAGAAGAGGTGGGAGCAGGGGTTACTGGTGGGGTTGTGATGGGATTGGGGGTCACTGGTCAGAATAGAGTCCTCAGTGAAAAAGGACATTAGTGGTGGAAGCGGGGTGGGACTGGGCAGACAGGAAGGACATGAGGCACAGGCTCCAGGCAGGGAACCTGGAGACTACGGACCAGGTGAAGAGCCCCCTTCTTACTGGGGAGAGCTCTGGCCTGCCTCCAGCTCCCTCGGCTCCCATGCGTGGGGTAAAGGCCACAGGAGGCCTGGGGACACTGTTGTACCCACAGGACCCGGGCAAGGCACGGTGGCTGGCCGGCTCTGGCGCCCTTCTCTCTGGCCTCCTGCTCTTCCTGCTGCTGCCACCCCTGCTGTTCTCCCACATGGAGGGCTGGAGCTACATGGAGGGCTTCTACTTCGCCTTCATTACCCTCAGCACCGTGGGCTTTGGCGACTACGTTATTGGTGAGAGTTCCCGGCGGTGGGCTGGCGGGGACATACGGCTGCCTACTCCTCTCACTCATCTGCTCCCGCAGCTGGCGCACCTGCTGTGTGCACGCCATGTGGGGGCTTTTAGGCCCAAAATCCGGAGACACTGTCCTACCCGCCTTTGTTGTGTGACGGGGCTGAGGTCGCTCCGGCCCTTCGTGACCAACGCAGAGAGGTCTGACAGGTCCGCGGGCCCCCCTGTTGTGCTTAGAAGGCCCCACATGACGAGAGTCCCGGCCTCCCTCCCTGGTCCATGCTTGCCCCAGGCTCTCCCTTCCCCACTTCACTCTCTCCCCAGGGAACGCCAGTCGGTCCCACTGCTCCTGGACTGGAGGCCACAGTACCCGCGGATCAGGCAGTAGGGTCTGGGAGACTCCTGGAACCCCAGCCTCCCCAGAGCCCTGTGGGAAAACAGTTGGCAGGCAGATTCTGAGTGCCAGCAAGAAAGGGTCTCATGATCAGTGGACCCAGGGTGGGTTTAATCAGTGGTACTACACGGGCCCCAGAAACCAGCAGCCTTGTGTAATCAGGCTGAGGCCGATGCCCAGCAGGTGGCAGTGGAGGGACGTGCTGCGCCGTGAGGGAGTGGCCGCGCCCCAGCTCAGCCTCATCACCGCCCCTTCCTGTCCCTGAAGGTGCCGCTGGCACCACCACCGCGCTAGCCTTGAGGGGCTTCGTGCCCTCCCTCTGATCCCGGACCCTAACGCGGGGAGGAGGCCTTGCCCTTCTTCACTCCTTCAGCGACAGAACCCAGCCTGGAAGAATGAAGTTTTACCAAAGTAACAGTCAACTAACTCCTCAGGCAACCTACAGCAACAATTGTCACCCCCATTTTACCGAGGAGGAAGCTGAAGCTCAGAGAGGCTGAGCCATCTGCCTGAGATTGCACAGCTAGTAAGATATGAATCTTTATCTATTTGACTCCAAAATTCATACTCTTTCCAGACCACCTAAAATGTCTCCTCTCTGGGCCTCAGTGTTCCTGCCTATAAAATGAGGCAATCCCTAGAGCTCCTCAGTGCTGTCTAGCCTGTTTGCAAGGTTCCCAGGAAGAGGGGTCAGGTGTTGGGGCCTCACACTGCCCCCTTCTTGATCTCCGTTATCCTCCCTTATCCTAGGAGGTCTGTTGCTCTGGAAGGAAATTCTTGGGAAGATTTCTTCCAACTGGGTCATGCTCCCACCTTTACCCTCAGAGTAGAGAGATGTGTCTCAGGGCAGCTGAGCCCAGTAGCTCCGAGGGCCGTACCTGCACCCTCGCAGCTCAGAGTATGATTCTTAGATCTGTCATTTCTTCTCTATCTCCACTCTGCCATTTCCCTAGTCCAGGCAGGGTTGTTGCATATAGCTGCACAGGTTGGGCACTGCACAATCCTATAGTTTTGCTACTTACACAGAGCATAATAAGGATGGCACCCATGGGCTTGTGCAGCCTCTCTCCTTGTCCCCTGTTGGCTCTTATGACCTTAAAAATTACAAAGGCTGTGAAGTCACCTGCCCAACTCCTCTGAAGACCTTCATTGTTTTCCCATAGTTTTAGGATAAAGTCCAAAATCTGTAACCCCCCCTCCTACCAACACAATCTGACTGAGGAGACCCAGTCCAGACTTTAAGCCCAGAGGGACTGCCCGGGCCTGGAACAAGGATGGGCAAGAGCACTCCTGTCCAGCAGCCACTGCAGTGGTCAGAGTTGCCCCTTCACCACCTCTGGAGACTTGCTACCTCCTGGGCCCCTCTGCAGTCATGGCAGTGCCTCGTAGCAGGTCACCACAATGAGAGCCCCAACTGCTTTACCTTCAAGGGATCCGCCTTATATAGATGGAGACACTGAGGCCTGGAGGAGGGAAGGGAGTTGCATAAGGTCATAGAGCAAGTGAGTCAGGGCAAGTGTAGGATAAATTCCCAAGCCCGGGCCCTTCACACCACCCATGTTTCAGAGTCTTCCATGCCTATTCCTCAAACCTCTCAGCTCTCCTTGTCCTCCAGTAACAGGGACAACCCCTTTCTTGGATGGGGATACTAAGGTCCACCACTTGGCTACTGGGTGTTCACGTCCCTGCATCAGCAGCCACAAGAAGCACTGTCTTCATAGCCACTCCTCTGCCTGAAGGCTGTGGCCAGAGCCACCCCCAGGTCCCAGCCGGCTGCTCCTCCCCGGCCCCATAGCCCTCAAGCCTCCCAATTGCATTTGCAGCTCAGTTGAGCGCCTTGCCAGCTGCCAGGTCTCCTGCCACTTATGATTTCAGCTTAAAAAAATAAAATAAAACGGGGAGAAGAGCACCTCCTCCACTCTGTCTCCAGGAGCAAGCCAAGCTGGCGGGTGGCAGGGCCAGAAAGCCGGCTCACCACCTGATCTCATTTGGGACCATCAGCGGAATCATGGCCCCATAACCCAATCAGCCTAATCCAATCCCAGCTCCTGCCAGGCAGCAGAGGTCAGCTCCCAGGTGGCAGCCTCATCCCCATGTGGGGGTCCTAGAGAGGGGCCCAGCCTTGGGGGACCTAGAGAGAGAGGCTGTCTTGGGGCCAGCAGGACAGGATGAGGAGTAAAGAGAGGCATGGTACAGGGAGCAACGACAGAAAAGGATGACGAAGAAATAGGAGGGGAGATCTCTACCCTTTGAATGATTCCAATCTGATGAGGGAGGCAACACAGACCTCCAGGGAGGGAACTAAATGATAGAGCAAATCCTTGGCAAGATTTATCTAAGACTCACAGCAGCTCCCATCCGTCCCCTCTCTCGGCCATACTTACCCAGCACCAACTTCGTTGGGGGCGTCTGGTGGTGAGTGAAACCAGCAACCATCTATAGGTCTTGGGCACCTGTTATGTGCCAGGCACCATTCTGAGCACTTGAGCTGCATCAGCCCGTGTGATCCTCCCAACAGTCATAGGAGGAGGACTCTTACTGTCTCCATTTTACAGATGAGGAAGTAACTTTCCCAGCAGACACACATAGGCCATGAGAGCAGCACGTGTAACAGAGGAACCCAATGTGGTCTGTAGGGAGGAATGTCTGAACTGAGGTCTGCAGGATGAGGAAAGGTAACCAGGCCAAGAAAAACGGAAAATGAAGAGCATTTGGAACTGAGAGGCCATAAGTACAAAGGCCCAGAGGCAGGAAGAATGATAGAGAGGGCAACGGGAAAAAGACCAGAATGACCAGGCAGTCAGAGGGCAGAGGTGTGCTGCAGAAGCGGGCAGAGGGCCTTGAGGATTTCGACTTCATCCTAAAAGCCAAGGAGGCACAGTCGTATTCCCCATCTCACAGGTGAAGGAGGTTCAGACAGGTGACTGAAGAACTGAGTCAGGAAATATATTCCGGTGGTTCCCAACATATTCCAGTGTTCTTCCCAAATCCCGTGGCTCCAACAAGCTACCTCCTTTCAGATACAAGAAAACCAAACAGAGACTGGCAAATACTAGAGCGGACATCGAAATCCTCTGGAGGCTTGTTAAAATAACAGATTGCTGGCCCGGCACAGTGGCTCACGCCTGTAATCCTAGCACTTTGGGAGGCTGAGGCAGGCGGATTGCCTGAGCTCAGGAGTTTGAGACCAGCCTGGGCAATAATGGTGAAACCCCATTTCTACTAAAATACAAAAAATTCACCAATCATGGTGGCAGGTGCCTGTAATCTCGGCTACTTGGGAGGCTGAGGCAGGAGAATCGCTTGAACCTGGGAGGCGGAGGTTGCAGTGAGCCGAGATCGCGCCATTGCACTCCAGCCTGGGCAACAAGACAAAACAAAACAAAACAAAAAAATACAGATTGCTGGGCCTATGCCCAGGGTTCCTGATCCAGTAGGTCTGGGGTAGGGGCCCCATCATCTGCATTTCCAACAAGCTCTCAGGGATGCTGATGCTGCCGGCCCCAGGGGCCACACTTTGAGAACTGCTGGGATGGAGCATAAACAGATTCCCTCAGAAAAACAAAGAGGAAATGTAGCTCCTAAACCCAAGTGCCAATCCAGGGAGGCTTTCTGGAATCCTTTGCAGGTGACCATGAGGCTAGGAATCTCCATGTTCTGTCCCACTGACCCCTCAACTTGCTTATATGAATCAAACCATGTATCTCTGTTTCTGTTTGAGGAATGTGGTCCTGACTTTCCCAGGCCTCCATCCTCTGACCTCGCCTCTTCCCCAGGGATGAACCCCTCCCGGAGGTATCCACTGTGGTACAAGAACGTGGTGTCCCTGTGGATCCTCTTTGGGATGGCATGGCTGGCCTTAATCATCAAACTCATCCTCTCCCAGCTGGAGACTCCAGGAAGGGTATGTTCCTGCTACCACCACAGCTCCAAGGAAGACTTCAAGTCCCAAAGCTGGAGACTGGGCCCCGACCGGGAGCCAGAGGCCCACTCCCCACAGCAAGAATGCTATCCAGAGGGACCTATGGGAATCATACGGCATCTGGAACCTTCTGCTCAGGCTGCAGGCTGTTGCAAGGACAGCTAGTTATACTCCATTCTTTGTTTGGTCATCCTCCTCAGTAGCAAGACCCCTGATTTTAGGCTTGGCACATGTCCACCCAAACTAAAGACTACATTTTCCATCCACCCTGGAGGCTATGTGCAGCTATATGATTAATTCTGCCTATAGGATATACAGAGACATGTCCTGGGTGACGTGGGATGTGACTTTCAGGTCGGGGGAGGCATGCCCTTCTTCCCCACTTCCTTCCTTTAGCTGGCTGCAATGCCGATATGGTAGCTGGAGCTCCGGCAGCCATACAGCACCATGAAGTAGAGGCAATGTTTGAGATTGATGGCACAATAAGATAGGAAGAGTCTGTATCACTGATGATCACAGAGCCAGCCTAACAAACCTAGACGGAATATCACCCGACCTCCTTTATGTGAGAGAGAAATAAACATCTTATATAAAACACCATTATTTGGGTTTTTCTGTCATTCATAACCAAACCTAATTCTGAGTATACCCAGAGACAAAGGCAGCATCTGAGACTGGAACCTACACAGAGAGAAACTACCTTCTCCCCAGGTGAGTTTGTCCAGGGTTGGTGGCAAGAATGGATTGAAGGCTGGACTGCCAGCCCCCTACACCTTCAGAGAGCCACCAGGTAAACTTGGTAAAGATTTGCCGATAACTCTCAGGGCCGATACAGCCAGCAGGCGGCTGGTCTCAGTCCAGCTGCTGAATCCTTACTCTGTGGCTCATTCATACCACAGAAAAGCCAGGGGCAAGCCAATGGACTCCTCCTGACTCACCCTGCCCCACTGCATTTGAAGGTTCCCACAACGGTTTGCAAAGCCGGGTAGAGTTTGCAAAGGCTACTTCTGTTTACAGAGTGTTACCGAGGGTTGCTACTAAGACAGCACATAACACAGTGGTTCCCACCATACATACGTATAAGCACAGCCAGAGCTCCTGGCAGTACCAGCTAACACCTGAGGTCACCTGGGGCAGCTGGGCTCTTGGCCTCAGTGGGCACCTGTGATTCCATTCCCTCCACCCATCTTGCAGGTGGCATCCCAGGGACCCAGGGAGTTCCATGTGGCCCCTCCCTGTGACCATCTTGGAACTGGGTCAGAGTCAACCCTTTGGCCAAGGAAGGAGTAAAGGTCGTTACACCATCTCACTTGCGCCATCCATCCTGGCCTCGCGTGGACGAAGGCCACACCCAGGGGCAGCACCAGAGAGTAAACAACAGGGCCTATGCCCACTTCCTAAGGCCCACAGGCTGGACAGAGGAAAACGGAGGGGAGGAAGAGATTGCCGAAGTGTGGAAGTGGCATGCTTTGTACTTGACACACTCCAGAAGGAGGACCTAGCAATTCAAAACTGTTCCTCCTGGGAGCAAGGAGCAGGCCAGTGTGTTGGCTTAGTCACTGTGGTCCCAACTCGATCTCACCTCAGACCTCTTTGTCCTCATGCCTGGCCCCACTGGATCCTCCCAGAAAGCCTTCACTCCCGTGCCCACACCCACCCTCATGCTCAGAAATGCTTGCCCCAGAAGGAACCAACCTGGGCTGCTGGGGTGCCCAGAGGAAGGCTCATTCTTGACCAGTTCTTTGTCTGCTTCTCAGCCAATGCAAAGAATAGCTGGAACTCTGAAGTCAACACCCAGGCGGTGGGAGGGGGAGTGGGGAGGGGACAAAGGTGAATAGGGTAGGGACAGGTGTTAAGAAGTCGTGTTGGGAGCCACCTGGAGAGGTCTGGATGTGGGAAATGTACAGAAACAGAGTATCAGACCTCAGTTCAGAAACCACAGAACAGGATGGACAGTGAGGCCACAAGCACAAGGGAGGGAAGGTAGGAGTGATGACAACATGAGGGAGACAGCCCAAGAAAGCTGTTGCACAGCCTGCAGTAAGGAACTGCTTGCTTCTCACCACCTCAGCCAGGTCACCCAAAGCCTGGAGGAGGAGAGAAAGCGCTGCTCTCAGAGCGTGGCCCTTAAGGGTGCTGAGTTTGGAACCAGACTGCCTATGTTGAAATCCTGGTTCCACCACTTGCCAGCTCTGTGACCCTGGGCAAATCTTGCATCTGCAATTTGTTTCCTCTGCAAAATGGAGATAAGAGCAGCTTCGATCTGCAGGAACGAGATGAGTGACTGTGCACCCAAAGGACTGAGAAGTGTGTATGTCAGCCTTGAGGAGGCGCCACGTGCGTGTCAGCTGTCATCATCATTCCTAGCCAGGCTGAGTGGACAAGAACAGGAGGAAAGCAGATGCTCTGGGGCCCGGTGGCTATGAGGCAGGCAGTGCCTTGGCTGACCCCCTCTCAGGGCTGGCCAGGCAGGCGGGCTGAGCAAGTGGTGACGCAGGATGGGGCCCTGCCCTTGGGGGGCTCCCAGGCTGATAGTATTGCTCTGCTGGCCAGGATAAGGCAAGTGGACACGTGTGACTCACAGGGAGCCTCAAGGCAGAAACTGGGAAGTGAGTGTCCAGTGTGCAAATGTAGGGCCCAGGGACTGACCACTGCAGGTCCCACCATGCCAGGAGCAGGCAGACCTCTGGCCCCAGGGGCCACCTCTCTCCGCCCTCTCTGACCGGTGAGGCAAAATCAGACTCAACATCACTGGGTAGTCCACTTTAAAACAGCGGCATCTTTTATCCTTATCATCATTATTTATTATTGTTGTTATTATTTATTGTTAGCATTTATTAAATGCTTATTATGTGCCAGGCACTGTTCTAAACTCTTTACTTGTAGTAAGTGATTTACTCCTCCTATCAACTCTATAAGAAAAGAACTATTATTTGTAATGTTGTTTGATCATGGGGAAACAGGTCCTCAGTGGATGTTAAGGCCAAAGGTAGCCACCCGTTCCTGTGGGTTGTCACAGGAGTTGCCGCTGGCCCTCTGCAAGGGATAAATTCCCCTTGCCTGGGTGGCAGGGACTTTCTTCCTTTAAGCCCTGTGTGATCTCGACCAGCCACTCCCCTTTCTGTGCCTCAGTTTCCTCACCTGTAAAAGGGGGCTGGCATCAGGGAGTCTGCATCTTACTACTTCTACTCCCTCAGCCTTGGACTGGATTGTTTTAATAAACATGTTTCAGAAGAGCAGTTCCCAACCCCACCCATCTCAATCCTCCTGGGCCTGTGTTAAGCATTTGGATACAAGGAAGGAAGTCTCTCTTTCTCGTGTCTCCGTATCTGTCTCTCTCTCTCTCTCAGATAACGTACGCACACACTCACAGGATCTGGAGGCAAAGAAAAGAGAAAATCTGCACAAAATTCCCCAGGCCCTGAGCCCCTCCCTCATGGCCTCGCCAATGCTGAAGGCCTGGCTGGGGGAAGGGCCAGACCAGACAAAAGGACTTGACTCCCTGGAAGCCAGAGGACCTTCACATCGGGGACGACAGCTATGCTGAGACTCCCATCTCCAGTTCCATCGGCCCTTACCTCACCCAGCCGCACCCCTGGGCTCCAGGCCTGGAGTGTGCTGCCCTGAAGTAGGCCCCACTGGCCCCCCTTCCTCCACCCTCCCTAAACCACACACAGTGCTGGTCTCCACCCACACTGGGTATCCCCAGGGAGGGGGAGACCAGGTCCCCAGGCCTCCCATTCCACTGTCTGTCCCCCAGCCACCCACACACAGTGCTGCTCCCAGCCTCCAGCCTCACTGATGCTCTCTCCCAATCCCCAGGAGACACGGCTGGATCCTGCATCTCCCAACCCTCCTTTGCCCCTTACCAGCCAAAACTCACCCCCAACTAAAATCATCCTTTGGGGCCAAGGAGAGAGCCCCACCCTTCCCCAAGGTCTTCTCAGCCCATCCCTGGGGACTTTCCCCAAGCTTTTCAGTACCTGCCCCACTCCAATCACAAAACCTCTCTCAACCTGTCCGGGACCCCGCACCAGCCCACAGCCTGGCAGCACAAAAAGCAACCAGAGTTGGGTACCTCCCACCCTGTGACCCACTCCCTACACCCCACCAGCACATCGTCCAGAAGCGTGAATACAAAGCCATCCAGACCCCTCCCAAGAGCCGCAGACGGAACCCTCTGCCCACTGCTTCCCCATGGGTTTAGGACCCTGTTCAGCTTTTGCCCACACTCCAACCTTTCCGCATCTTTATAGACCCTCATGTATTCTTTCCTGGACTCAGGTAGATGTATGTCTATATTCTGACTCTACCCCTTGCTGTGTGACATCTGAGAAGTCACATAACCTCTCTGAGCCTCAGTCTCCCCATCCATAAAATGAAAATCCTGATACCAACCTCAGGATTGTTTTGATAAGTGTGGAGGAAGGGAGGTGGGGGAGTTGGTAACAGATGAGAAAGCATCCATGTCCTACCTTATACTTAATAGGGCTCAAAAATATTTGTGCCCCTCCTTCTTTTCTTCCTCTTGGTCTCAAGTTTCTCCTCCTTTGCCCTTTTTCATCAGTAAGCTTATGAAGCCCAACTGTACCTTTTCCTCCAAGAAGTCCTCTTGGACCTGCCTGCCTTTTAGCCTCCAGTGGACTTAGGAGGGGCAGGAAATGATGTGGGGATGGAAGGAATATATTTTCCAAAGCTCTGTTTTGGAGGGGGCAGCTCCCAACCAGCCCACTGGCCGAGGCCTCTCAGGGTCAGGCTATTGGCCTGGGGGCTTGGGGCCAGAGCAGAGGGGTGGGCGTGAGTCCTCAGCACCACTCTCTAGTTGTTACTCTGTCTTGGTTCCCTCTCTCCATCCACATTCTGACTTTCTCCGAACCCCTGAACTCCATGCGCTGGGTCACCAGGCTCCTTCCGTCTTTAACGGAAGTTTGATCAGGCCTGAGAGGGGCCATGATGGAAGGTAGGAGGAGAGAGAAGTTAGGGTTGTGTGAGCCCTCTCGCTGCGGGCCCTGGCTTTGGGAGTGACTGCACTCCCAGGGTCATGGCATCAGCTGGGTGAAGTCATAGTATCACCCTTGTCCTTCGGCCCCAGGGTAGTAGCGACTCCCGGCTGTGGCTGATCCCTGGGAGTCCTACTGTCTCACGCACATGGACCTGCCCATACTCCACACATAGTTTCTTCATTACATGCTCTTCAACGGGCCCTTGGAAAGTGCCATCTGTGCCCAGCAAGGACAGGACTGATCCCGACACCCAGTTCATCAATCTTTTACTCTTTCCCTGCAGCCCGCTGGGGGAGTGGGGCTCAAAGTACTGAATTAAAACCATGGAAGAATCAATTCAGCCACCTTGCCTAGGGAGTGACTTGCTCTGAGTGATGGCAAGAGGGTAGAGACCCAGGCAGGAGGCCAGGAAGACCCTGTCACCCTTGCCTGTGGGGACAGTGGAACAAGGAAAGGAACAGAAGCTCCCTCAAGCTGTGTTGTCAGTCCTGCAGAGAAGTTGGTCAGGAAGGGACAGACCATGTTCCCCACAAGGAACTCCTTTATCAGACTGGGGGCTTCATGGCATCAGCAACAGTGCCTCCCCCATCTGACTAGGTGCTCCCTAGGTGCAGGGGCTGTGTTTAACTCATCTATTCCCTATATCCCCAATGTCTAACTCCTCAGTGCAAAACTTAGAGACACAGAAATGGATAAAACACGATCCCTGCCATCTAATAGGGAAGCAAATTCACGTAAAAGGCCCCACTAAGCAGTGCAGTCCTTGTTGTGCTGGTGGGCCCAGGTTCAGTCCCAGGCCTGCCACCCCGACTCCTGTGTGACCTTGGCAAATCACTTCACCTTGGGTGACCAACTCATTGCATCTTTCCTATCATCCTCACACTGTCCTGAGAAAGTACCATCTCCAAGGAGCCCCCTTATTTCCAGGAAAAGTGGGACACTTGTGCCTCCTACTGAGCCTCCTTATGCCTCAATTTCCTCAAATATGAAGTAGAAATGTTAATAGCGGCATCTGCCTTATATGGAAAGCTGTTGTGTGGACGAAATGAGTTAATGTAAATCAAGAACATAGTGTCTGGCACAGTACAAGTTCTATACGATTTGTCTTCTCCATTTGAATTCCCCAGAAGCAGATCCTGGGACAGGATCTGGCTGCAAATAGTTTATTTGGGAAGTGATTCCAAGAAGCATGGAATTAAAACAAGAGAAGACAAGGGAAGCAATGCAGACAGCATTAATGAGCAGGTGACCACTGTGGGCAGGTGCGCTCCTTACCACTGGAGACCTCTGCAAGCCTGCATAGAGCATGGCTTATAGTTGTCCGCTGTGAGGGGGTAGAGAGGCTGGGGCTTATATTCCCCAAATCCCATTCCTCATCACTTGGAGTAGGATGGTGTTAACTCCCCAGCATTTGTGTATTGGAAACCTGCAACGTACATGAGCATGGTGGGTGCAGAGCAGGCAGGACACTGTCAGCATCTGGTACATATGTGTCAACCATTCCTGTGACATACAGGAGGCATGAGGGCAGACAGGAACACCCACTCAGCTATGGAAGAGGGAAGCCAAGGCAGGAGGAGGTTACATCTGGGTGAGCTTTGAAGTATGTGTAGGAGTTTTTCATGCAGAGGAGAAGGCAGGCCTTGTAATGGTGGGTGCACAATAAATGTTTAAATGAATGCCAAGTAAGTTGAGAGTGATTCAAATGTTCAACTGCTTGAGCTAGTGGGGCTGACTCAGTGCTGGAGAGCCATAGGTGGTCAGAAGGGGAGGTGATACAGTCAGCCTGGAGGCATCAGGAAATGCTGGATCAAAGTATGAGGACCTGAACTGGTCCCTGATCAGCAGGTAGAGAGGAGGGAGGGTAGGCCAGGTAAAAGAACCTCAAGAGCTAGGCAGTGGAGTTGGAATGAGGCGGGACAGAAGGAGTGCCAAAGACAGGGAAGAGAAGGGAAGGAAAGGAAAAGGGAAATGGAAAAGAAAGGAAGAAAGAGAAGGAAACAATTGAACTTGGGGAAGAGGAAGAGACACAGAACACTCCATCACAGGGGTAGAAGGAGAACCACGGAGTCTGGCATCACACAGGTCAAATGAAGAGAGACCAATGACATGGTGGCATTGCATTCTCAAGTCCCGAGTCCTACCCAAAGTGGAGGCCAAAGCCATCTGGAACACTTTGAGGACAGGTGAGCCACCAGGAGACCACTGTGAGCCCAAGAACATGAGCTTCGTGGGAAGAAGTCTGCAGGGAGCCTGGGAGTAAGAGTGAGCTGAGGGCAAGGCACTGTCCGCAAGCCAGAAGGGAGGAGGGTTCCAGCGGTTATTACCGGAGCTGCACAAATATTGTTGTTTTGACTGGTAGTGGAGATTATTTTATTTTTTTCCCCAGGAACCACAAGTGTGATGTGTGAGCTCGTTTTAGAACATGACACCACAGGGAGAGCAACAACCTCTGGCCTCGCCTTCCCCACTTCTCCTGGTGAGATGCTTTCATGCACACACACACACACACGCACACACACAGGCACACACAAGTCACTAAAAAGTAACCCAAACCACAAGTGTTTGATCCACCAATGCCAAGGCTCTGCTGGAAATTCCTAACTTCTTGTGATGGTAAGAATACCACTCCCCGACTTTTTTAAATATGTAAAGCAATTACAACAGTACCTGGAATGTAAAAAAAAAAACAAAAACAAAAAACTATGAATGCATTAGCTATTATTTAGAGGCTAAAAAGCTCAGCGGCTAAGAGCACAGACAATAGAGCCATGTTATGTTCGGAGCTCAGCTCCTCCGCTCGCTGCTGTGTGACAGACTGTGGAAAGGTGCTTAACCTGTTGGTGCCTCGGATTATCCACCTCTAACTTGGGGATGGTAATAGTACCTCCCACACAGCATTGCTAGGATAAACGTGTTAATGCATGGAAAGAGCTCAGAAAATGGTCTGCCTCAGACATCAATAAACCTGAGTCATCATGTCATCACCTCCTGCCCGGGGAAGGAAGCAGAAATGACCAAACTCCCCATCCCACCCAAGCCTATGTCACAAACTCCCACTGCCTCGAAACCAGCTATGCTTGGGCAGTAGTGTCCTGGGACTGGGAGAATGGAGGGAGGGAGAAGGAGAGAGAGAGAATATGAGTGACACCCAAAATTCATGCATCCAACAGGAAATAGATGCCCAAAGGGCTTGATTCCAAGATTGTGTGAATCTCCAGTTTTCACCCCAGAACTCCATCTGGGGCCTGGGGCCATGATCTCTCTGCCTACCCCTGGTAGGGAGGAGGGAGGTCTCATCCAACCCAGAGGAGACCCTGCTTGTTTAAGTTAAGCTAAGTTCCAGGGCGGGGTTCACCAGGGCAGGTGAACCGAGGTCTAGATCTGGTCATGGTTAGATTATTCTTCTTGGTTGGGTTTGTCTGGGGAGAGAGGAGGTGAAGTCATGTGCACCATTTTTCGGTTTGGCTTGGAGCAGTGGCTCTCAAGCTGAGTATGCACCTGTATCACTTGGAGGGCTTATTCAATCGCACATCGCTGGCCCCACCCCAAGTATCTGATTTCTAAGGTAATTTGCTTTTCTAACAAGTTTTCATGCTGGTCCTGCTGGCCCAGGAAGCATGCTTGGAGAACCACTGGTTTAGGAGATGAACAGACCTAGACAGACCTCTCTGAATCCCAGTTCCACTCCTAGGAGCTGTGTGACTTTGGTCAGTCTCTTAAACTCTTGGGCCTCAGTCTCCTTACTTTTTTTTTTTTTTTTTTTTTTTTAGACGGAGATTCTCTCTGTTGCCCAGGCTGGAGTGAGTGCAATGGCGTGATCTCTGCTCACTGCAACCTCCGCCTTCCGGGTTCAAGTGATTCTCCTGCCTCGGCCTCCCAAGTAGCTGGGATTACAGGCATGCACCACCACATCCGGCTAATTTTTGTATTTTTAGTAGAGACGGGGTTTCTCCATGTTAGCCAGGCTGGTCTTGAACTCCCAACCTCAGGTGATCTGCCCACCTCAGCCTCCCAGAGTGCTGAGATTACAGGCGTGAGCCACCACACCTGGCCGGTCTCCCTATGTTTTTTTTTTTTTTTTTTTTTTGAGACGGAGTCTCGCTGTGTCTCCCAGGCTGGAGTGCAGTGGCGTGATCTCGGCTCACTGCAAGCTCCGCCTCCCGGGTTCACGCCATTCTCCCGCCTCAGCCTCCCAAGTAGCTGAGACTACAGGTGCCCGCCACCACGCCCGGCTAGTTTTTTGTATTTTTAGTAGAGACGGGATTTCACCATGTTAGCCAGGATAGTCTCGATCTCCTGACCTCGTAATCCACCCGCCTCGGCCTCCCAAAGTGCTGGGATTACAGGCTTGAGCCACCACGCCCGGCCCGGTCTCCCTATTTTTAAAATTGAGATTCTAATACTTGTCCTCAGAGTAGCTGTGCAGATTCAATGAGGACATGGAGGTGAAGTGGCCAGCACAGTGCCCAGCCTCCCGTAAGTACCCACAGTGACTGTTGCTATTATTCCTTCAGTGGCTGGGACTGGGGTTTTGCTTGGGTATGTGCACTTCCTCATTAATGATGTTCCCCCTAGTCATCAACTGGGCACATGGCTTCCCAGAATAAAGATCACATTTCCCAGGCTCCCCTGAGGCAGTGTCACCTTATGATAAATAGTGACTGATGGGTTGTGTATTAGATGGGATATTGGTTTGGCTACTAAAACAGAGACACCCAAAATAGTAGCAGCCTAAGTAAAGGAGAAACGAATTTGTTTCTAATGTAGCATAAGAGTGTATGGCCCTTGTATCTTGTTGGTCTATCATTCTCAATATAAGACCTTCATCTCATCATGTAGGATGGCTGCTGCCACTCCTGCCATCACACCCACATCCCAGACAGGGGGAAAAGGAAAGGAAGATCATATTTCTTCCCTGGGAGGTCACAAATAGTAGCTGTAAATATGGTATCTATTCACATTCTACCGGCTAGAACTTAGTCACATGACCACATCTAGCTCTACAGGAGGCTGTAAAATGCAGTCATCAGTTGAGCTGCTCTATGACCAGTTAATGCTATTATTAAATGCTATGACTATGTAAGGAAGGGAGAATGGGCACAGCTTTTACAACAGGATGTAGTCAGCAGTTGTGTATACAAACACTGGGGATTGTCCTTAAAGGGAGGGGCATCCATACCATTTCAGCCCTTCTTTCTTCCTGTTGTAGGAATGCAAATGTGATTCTCTGAAGTTCTTTGTCTGCCTAAAGTCTGGACCTCCCGAAGAAGAAAACAATTACCTCCAGTCCCTTCCTGGCTTTTCATTAACTGAACCCATTTCGCAGGAAGGAAGACCAAAGTCTGTCAACAAACCTGGATAGGCTTTTGTCACAAGCCCTTGTCTGCTCTTCAGGCAGTGGACTTTGTCCCAGACCCTTGTATGTTCTTCAAGACCATTGAAGTCTCCCTGCAATCATTTATTCCCCCTTAACAGAATTCCTCTTCTCCCCACTCCCATAAACATGTTTTGACAGGATCCAAGCCTCCATTCTCTCTGTAAACTCAAGATGGTACACAAGCTTCTGTACCCCATTGGGAGCCTGGGTCTTCATTCTGAAGACTCCTGGGTATATATGGTACGTAAATTTGTATGCCTTTTCTCCAATTAATCCACCTTTTATGAGTTGATTTTTCAGCGAACCTTCAGTGGGCCTAGGGGAACTTTCCCTCAGCCCCTACAGTACTTTGCCATGGTAGATTAAAGAAAGCCCCAGTTCTTCATCCCTCCCAAGATCCCTACCCTTTGCCATGTGACTTCTCACTCAGACTGTATGGGCTTGGCCATGGGATTTGCTTTAGCCAATGGGGCTTGAAAGTATTTGTGACATTGACTTGTTTATTCTCAGTCTCTCTCTTTTTCCCTTTCTCCGATAGCCACAAGGACATTTGTGGACTGACCTGCTAGAGGAAGATAGAAAGACATGGTGCCACTGGACATTTCATTTTGGCCCACAGTAACCAACGCCCACAGAATGGAACTGCCCGTGGGTACCCTTAGCGGGAAACAGGGAGAGAAATGAAACTACTGCTTTCTCAACACCTACCATGTCTCTGGAAATGTTAACTCATTTCAGTGAGATGGTGGTGCTAGGGCCAGCATTCAAGCCAGCCTCCAGCCTGACTTGTAAGCCCTGGGTGTTCACACCACCCGACAGTGCCTCCAAAGACAGCCTCTGACCCTGCTTCCTCGCCTGGCCACACTCCTCGCCCACTCCAGCACCAAGTCTGACCCCAAAACATCTCTGCGAGGGCAGACTTCCATGTTACAAAGTCCAGGGGACACTTTCCAACCTCACCTTACTTGCCCCTCTCAGCAGCTTGGCATCTGTGTGTCTGTGGGTCTCCTGGGTTTCCTCCTGCCTACCTGGCCACACCTGTCTTCCTTTCTCTCTCCTTCTTTCCCTTCTTCCTTTCTTCCTTCTTTCCTGAAATGGAAGACAACTGTCCTTCCTTGTCCAGCAAATGGTCACTTCTGGAGAGCATTTAGTTACTCAAATGTTGGGCAACGAGGCATCCATTGTTCTGAGCTTAGGGGAAGAGGCAGATCAATTTGCATAAATCCTTTGAGATATTCAGGGAGAGGAATGTGTTGCACCAGTTTACAGTAGTGACCTGTGACCATGAGATTTGTGGACATATTTGGGCTATATAGCTCCAGTTCTCCCTGGTGCTGAAACTCAGCACTTAGCCTTTAGTGGTGAGTAAATCTCTAAGAATCTTGATAGTTACACATAAGGGAGTTGCAGACGGAGACACTAGAGACCCCATAATATGGCCGGTGGAGGCTGGAGCCCTTTGGAATCTCCATTGCAAGCTCATCTTCTGTAAACCTTGGCTTTCCTCAAGGCTCAGCCTTAGGCCATCTTCTTTTCTCATTCTCTGTTTGCTGCCTAAGTCATGAAGTACCCTGCCAAGATTTCAACAACCAACTACAGCTCGGTATCTCTCAAACTGTTATCTCTGAATCAGATGTCTCCTTTGAGCTCCTGGAGCTATGCAGTCAGCATCATCCCCTTCTGCATCATCTCATGGTTGAGGATGGCTGCTTGAGCTCCAGCCATTTGGTCTGCATTCAGTCAGAAAGGAAGAAGGAAGAAGAGGAGAAGAGCACACTCCACACTCCACACCCTATTAAGGAGATTTCTTTACTAAAGAACCAGTGCAACAGTTTCTTATATTTCATTGGCTAGAACTTAGTAGCATGGTCACATCTCCCTTCAGGGGAAACTGGGAAATGTAGTCCCTTAGCAGGTGACGAAGTGCCCAGCTAAATAGTGAGATTATGTTATGAAAAGGTAAGAGATTGAATAGTGGGTGGAAATCAGGAGTTCCTACCACAATGCCCCAAATCATAAACATGATCTTACCTCCAAAACAGGCCCGGACAGGGAAATCTATAGAGGCTGAAAGTAAATTAGTGGTTGCTTAGGGCTGGTGGTGGGGGAAGAGGGGTGGAATAGGAAGTGATAACTAGGCTGGGCGCAGTGGCTCACGCCTGTAATCCCAACACTTTGGGAGGCCAAGGTGGGCGGATCACTTGAGGTCAAGAGTTCAAGACCAGCCTGGCCAACATGGCAAAACCCCGTTTCTACTAAAACTACAAAAATCAGCCGAGTGTAGTGGCAGGCCCCTGCCTGTAATCCCAACTACTAGGGAGGCTGAGGCATGAGAATCACTTGAACCCTTGAACCCTTGAACCCTTGAACCCTGGAGGCAGAGATTGCAGTGAGCTGAGATTGCACCACTGCACTCCAGCCTGGGCGATAGAGTGAGACCCTGTCTCAAAAAAAAAGGGAAATGATAACTAAAGCACACAGGGTTTCTCCTTTGTTGTTGTTGTTGTTGTTGAGATGGAGTTTCGAGCCCAGGCTGGAGTGCAATGGTGTGATCTTGGCTCACCACAACCCCCACCTCCTGGGTTCCAGTGATTCTCCTGCCTCAGCCTCCCGAGTAGCTGGGATTACAGGCATGCACCACCATGCCCGGCTAAGTGTGTATTTTTAGTAGAGATGGGGTTTCTCTATGTTGGTCAGGCTGGTCTCGAACTCCCAACCTCAGGTGATCCGCCCATCTCGGCCTCCCAAAGTGCTGGGATTATAGGCATGAGCCACTGTGCCCGGTCCAGGGTTTCTTCTTGAGATGAAGAAAGTGGCCAGGAGTAGTTGCTCATGCCTGTAACCCCAGCAATTTGGGAGGCTGAGGTGGGAGGAGAGCTTGAGTCCAGGAGTTCAAGACCAGCATGGGCAACATGTTGAGGCCCCATCTCTAAAAAAAGAGAAAAATATTAGTGGAGCATGGTGGCACACACCTGTGTTTCTGGGTACTCAGGAGGCTAAGGCAGGAGGATCTCTTGAGCTCAGGAGGTTGAGGCTGCAGTGAGCCGTGATCATACCACTGCACTCCAACCTGGGAAACAGAGGGAGACCCTGTCTCAAGAAAAAAGAAAGTGTTCTAAAACAGACTGTGTTGAAGTTGGTGCATATTTATGAATTATTCTAAAAGCCATTGACTTGTACACTTTAAATGGGTAAACTGTGTGGTATGCATATTATATCTCAATAAATCCATTTTTTAGAAAGCAAAGCTCACTAGAAGATAAACTTCAGGAGGATGGGACTTTGCTGGCTCCTGACTGTCTCTGGCGTGTGGTGGGCACCCAGGAGCTGTTTTGTGACTGGTAGATGAACGAATGCTTGACCTCTTTCTCCTACCCCCTCACAGCCAATTCAGTGCAAAATCCTATTGTTTAACCTCTAAGTTCTGGCCACTTCTCCCCAGCTTCACTGCTACCACACCGTTTCACATACCATTTTCTCCATCTCACGACAGCCCCCTCCCGTCCATTCTCCACACAGCTGTCACAGAAGCCTTCTAAAAAGACAGAACTGGTCTGTCCTGCCTCTGCCAAAAATGCCTCAATAATTTCCCATTGCTTCCAGGACAATGTGCAAAACCCCAGACAGGGCCTCCAGGCCACCTTGCCCACCTTGGCTTCTCTGTCGTCGCCATACTCTGTTCTCCCCTCTCTGCAGTAGGTATCAGCTCTCAGGGTTCCTCAGACACTGCCTAGAACATGAGCAGAGCCTCCACTCACCCCATCCCATACACCCACTCTCCTCCCCAGCAGTGCTCAGCTCCAGGCCATCTCCTTACAGGGCTTCCCAGAAAGAGGCCAGAATCCCCTTCATAGGTCCTCACATCTCCCTGAAATCTCATGGCACTTACCATACAAGCTTGTCATTATATATCTATTTGGGTGTTTATTTCAATTCAACTCAACCAATATTTATGGATGACCTGCATGCCAGGTCCTCTTTCACAGCACCTCCTCCTGGTCCCATCCCCAGCCTACAAGGGCTCCCTGTCTGCCTCTGCCCTTTGCCCCTGAGAGGCCAGGACCAGCCCAGCCAGTAGACTCCCGGGCAGACAATGACAGCAAAGACACAGCAACTGGCCAGGTGCAGTGGCTCACACACTTGTAATCCCAGCACTTTGAGGGGGCCGAGGTGGGTAGATCACTTGAGGCCAGGAGTTCAAAACCAGCCTGGCCAATATGGCAAAACCCCGTCTCTACTAAAAATACAAAACTTAGCTATGCATGATGGCAAGCACCTGTAATCCCAGCTACTTGGGAGACTGAGGCAGGAGAATCACTTGAACCCGGGAGATGGAGGTTGCAGTGAGCTGAGATCGCACCACTGCACTCCAGCCTAGGTGACAGAGCAAGACTCTCTCAAAAACAAAAACAACGACAATGACAACAAAAAGACACGATAACAACTGCCACCCAGTCCAGCCTTTCCAAGGCCTGACTGGCCCAGCAGTCAGGGCCAGTGAGGAATGGATGGGCAGATTATGAGCTGGGCACCTGGACAAGTTCTAGATCAACTCTGCCACTGGCAGGACATGAGGCCTTGGGCCAATCCCTGCCCTCCCTAGACTTCAGTGTCCTTATTTATAAAAAGAGTCTCAGTCTGACTTAGGATGAGTATTCTTTGAATCCATGACCAAGATCTTTATGAAAAGTTCATGATGACAGGGCTTCGGGTTTCACTCATTCACCCTTCAGTCGTTGATCATTGATGCATTCATTGATCACCATATATTTATCGAGCATCTCCTCTGTAACAGGCCTTACTCTAAGCTGAGGAGTCATAGGGACCAAGACAATGACAGGCAGGGCCTATTGAGGATACAGACATGGGGCCGAGGACAAAACACATCAACAGGCAATCCCAGTTCTGTGTGTGAAAGGAAAAATATAACGTTCTTTATTCTTTTTTTCTTTCCTTTTTCTTTTTTTTTTTTTTTTTTTTTGTTTTTTTGTTTTTGTTTTTTGGGGGTTTTTTGGTTTTGTTTTTTTGAGACAGAGTCTTGCTCTGTCGCCCAGGCTGGAGGGCAATGGCACGATCTCTGCTCACTGCACCCTCCACCTCCCGGGTTTAAGCGATTCTCCTGCCTCAGCCTCCCGAGTAGCTGGGATTACAGGCATGTGCCACCACGCCCAGCTAATTTTTGTATTTTCAGTAGAGACAGGGTTTTCCATGTTGGCCAGGCTGGTCTTGAACTCCAGACCTCAGGTGATCTGCCCGCCTCAGCCTCCCAAAGTGCTGGGACTACAGGCGTGAGCCACTGCGCCCAGCCATAATAAAATGTTCTCTATTTTCTAATAATGCCATCTTTATTTCAGGTGCTGCCTCAAATGAGGCAGAAGGAGAATATATCTGTTGTCAATGCTGCCTACTCCTTTTCTTCCATCACCTCCTTTCTGTCTGTCCTTTCTTCTAGTCCAGGAAAAGTATTTATCAAGTCAAGGAAGGGACAGGAGCAGGGTGGGATTCAGTTACTGTGGATATGTAACAAAAAAATTCACAATTCAGGCAGGGCTCAGTGGGGACACTTCTGTTCTGGTGGGCGTCAGCTGGGGAAGCTGGAAGGCTGGGGCAAGATCATCTGAAGATTCACTCAGTCATATGCCTGGCTGTTGGCTGAAAACTTAGCACATGTACATGTGGCCTCCCCTTGTAGCCTTGGCTTCCTGACAACATGGCAGCTGGTTTTCATGGGTGAGTATGGAGAGAAAGGGAGAGAGAAGCTGAACTGCTGCAATGACCTACCCTGGGAAGACTAGGCTTATGCCACCTTCTGTCCACCTAGCAGTCTCAACATCCCACTCAGTTTCAATGGGATGAGGAAATATCCAACTCTTGATTGGAAAGGTTCTGGAAGAGCATGTGGAAAAAAAGCTATGGCCATGGCCACATTTGAAAAATACAAGCTACCACAGGAGTGGGGAATGGTCCAGTTCACGGTTTTGTTTTTTTTTTAATGTCTCCCCGCTTTTTAATGACTTAAACCTTTCAGTTCCCCTAAGGGCTTAGGATTCAGGACACAAAGGCCAGTGACTTTTCTGCTTTCTACTTTGTCGTGGTCCTCCTGAGGAAATAAGGACCTCAGTTAACATCTAACAAGAATGACCAGCCAGGTGGAAAAGTACTCTGAGAGCCACCCTGGCCTGAGGAATTGGGAAGCCGGGAAGGGAGGAGGAAGGAGAAATCAGCCAGATGAGGAAGAGACAGGCAGAGCAGTGAGGGAGAGAGGGACGTCAGAGTGGATGCTAAGTGCTCCATGTAGGGAGGGAACAGCATGTGCAAAGCTGCTAAAGGAAGAAAAGAAGTCAGCATTGAGACAGAGCTGAGAGACGAGGAGGGCGAGATTGGCAAACCAGTTGAACTTTATATGAGGAGTCTGGTGTGAAGTCATGGAAGGAAGGATTTTAAGCAAGAGAATGAGATAAGATTTGTATAAAGCCTACCTTGAATAAAGTGAAATGGATTCTAGAAGCATTTGAGAAGCAGAAATATTGGGTCTTGTTGACGTATTGGGTGTGGGGGAGGGAAAGGGAAGCTTCCCCCAGGTGCTCACAGCACCTCCTTCTCAGGCTTTGCCCAGATTCTAACCAGCAGGCCACAATCACTTCCAGGAGCCATCACAGCCCACTGCATCCCTGCAAAGGCCGGCCATGGCAGGACAAGACCTCCTGGAATGGGATGAGATATGCACCCTCAACTACATGGCTTCACTAGGGCCTTCATCCATGAGTAGGATTCCTGTCTGTTTTCTCCCCAGGACCAGAGCCCAGTAGCCTCTGACAAAGGGGCTTCTCAGTCAATGATGTGGGAGTAGAGGCCTAGCAGGCTTGGGGGGCAGTGGGGAGGAGGAGCTGCAGGGCACCCTGAGGCCAGAGAGCACCCGCTGGGTGAACAGGTGACCCACTCTACCTTCCACAGGAGTCACCAGGAAAGGTGAGGCTAGGAAGGATAGAGAGGCTTCTTGCACACCTGCGTGGGGAGATGCATCTGCATTGGGACCAAATCTGAGGTTACCTGGGCCCCTGGGCCACCTGCTCTGGGCACTCAGCACTAGCACCATTGTGCCCCGGGCAGCAAAGCCCCAGGATGAATGTGCCCCACCTTCCTGGAGCAACAATTTGGCTCAAAGAATGTGAGGAAAATATTGTTTTCACAGTAAACAGTATGATGAAGCAGAATATAAGATGCCTGTGTGGATTTTCAATGAACAGAAGACTTGTGATCCCACTGGCACTCTGGGTTGGTTGTTTTGAGCCAAGCCCACCCTCCCCCCCACACAGACACACACAAGCCTTCGGGGGAATGTGGTCTGGCCCCTTCGGGTGCCTCTCTGGTGGAAAAGTTTGAGGAAGATCACAGGCTTCATTAACACCCGCAGTCCCAAGGACGGCTCTGCAACAGAATCTGCTGCTGCCACTGGGAACAGTGGTGTGTGGAAGGGGCCCCCAGACCACACAGGTGTCAGCTCAATGAGCAGCTCCTGGTCACCCACAGCACTGAGAGGAGGTGGAAGTGCTGGTAGCGTCTCTCACTGGTGGAAGGTGACCGCTCCTGGAGCTGGTCTAGGCTCCCAGCAGGTCGTTCCTGTCACCTATCCTGCCATGGCATCGCAAGTCAGTTCTCTCTAGCTGGCGACTCCCAGTGGGGATGCAGCCAAGGCGAGTCCAGCTGGACTTTAGTCAGCCAGCAGTGGAGAGGAGACGGGAGAGAAGTCCCTCCTTGTGCAGTTGACTTGGGCTCTGGTTTTGCTGGCAGTGACCAGTTCTGTCACCTTTGTCCCCTGGTCAATGAGTACCAGGGTGGCTCTGGGTGAGAACAGTGACCAAAGGGCTGGGTGAGAGTGGACGTGTAGTGAGAGGGACAGTGAGAGGTGCAGTAAAGGGCTGCAGCCCTTTGTGGTCTGACTGAGAGAAGGAGAAAGGAACAAAGAGCAAGCACAAGCACAGGGGAGAAACGAGGGACTTTGTGTGTCGTCAACTTTTCCTGGTGTGAGGAGAAACCCCAGCAGGGGGAACCAGGCCGTCTGCTCTGCTCTAGTCAGTGGGCCCAATAGGACTCCCACAGAGGTACCCAGTGGCCCGTGGCTACAGTGGACCTGGTACAGAAGAAAGAGAGCTGTACCCACTCCTCAGGAAGCCCCTATAGAAGGGATAGAAGGAAGACACAGCCCTATCCTCAGGGAGCCCCAGTCTGAGGGTGACACAGCCCCGTCCTGAGGAAGTCCCAGTCTGACGGGAGACACAGCCTTCTCCTCAGGGGGCCCCAGTCTAAGGGTGACGCAGCCCCGTCCTGAGGAAGTACCAGTTTGAGGGGATACACAGCCCTCTCCTCAGGGAGCCCTAGTCTGAGGGGAGTGGTCTCCTTAGGTCCCTGCAAAGGCTCTTGCCTCCCTCACCACCTGTACTTCTGCGGCTTTGCTCCAAATTCATATAAACTGAGATGGGGAATCCCAGGAACTGAAATACTGTTAATCACCCTTTTTTATTGCCCTTCCTTGGGTGACTCAGCCATAGGAAATCACAGCTCCTGAAGAGAACCCGGAATGAAAACTGAAAGGGAGAGTGATGAGTGAGAGTCAGCTACTGCCACAGCCTTGGCAGCCACACGGCCTTGTCCCCAGAGGTCGCTGCTCTCAGCTGGTCACAGGCAGCTCCTGTACCGACAGAGGCAATGGGGTGGGTCTGGCCCAGGGGATGCCCAGTCCCCAGGGAGCCCCTGCAGCAGGGCTGGCCCTGGATCCACGCAGGGGCCAGTGCACAGCGGTGAAAGCCTGGGGTGATCTCAGGGCCGGTGATTTGCTGTCCAGGCCTCTGACTCCTGCCCTTCCTGACTCAACCACATCCGGTTTGGGCTCTCGCAGGCTCCCACCTGGAACGCCCTCCCTTCCCTCCTGTGTGCCACACCCTGCTCTCTGGCAGCCCCTGCTGTCCTCCTCAAAGCTGTCCTCATACCCTCTGTGTCAGCCCTTCTGGGTACTTGCTGTCACGTGACTGACTTGGGGTATGTGGGGTCTTCTGTCTTTTCTTCTCACTTGGACCCTGAAGCCTCAAGAACAGGTGCTTCCTGCAACAGAATGTGCTCAGCCCTTAGGAAAACCTGAATGAAGGAAGGAAGAAGGAAAACCAGAACCCAAACTTTCAGTTTTCTTGGCCGACCCAGAGATTGGGGGCCATGAAATGCTACGGGACACCGACCTGGCTGCCTTTCCCTAGGAGTGTGAGAGGATGACACTTCTCCAAGCTAAAAGGGGCTTAGAAATCACTTGAAAACAAGCTCTTTTGAGGGGAAGGGCCTGCCAAGGCCACCCTGTTTGCCAGCAGCAGAGCCAATGCTCTTGCCGGGGTCGGCTGCCTCACTCCCTCTGCCTGACCCTCCACCCTTGTACCTGGACCCTGGGCTGTGGGCCAGGCTGAAACCCAGAGCAAGACATACTGTTCTGTGCTACACCAGTGGGGCGAGGCGGGTGAGGCAGCCATGGCAGTGGCTGACCTGCTCCACCCACAGTGGGCACATTTCATCACCATGAGGGCTGGTAGCTTCTGTGGCCCAGGGAAAGCTATGCTTTGCAAACACTGAGCTGCCTGGATCCCCATCCTCGTTCTTATGCAAGCACTCGGAACATTCTAGCCCCAGCCAGTGGTGAGAGCACAGCTGCCTGGGTACCCTTCTCCTGCCAAGGCAACTCCTGGGGTCGCTGTAGCCTGAGGTCCTGGCATGGGCTGCTCAGGAGGGGTCCTGCCCAGTTTTTCCTACTGCCAATGACAACAGTGTTTCCTACTACTGATGGCAATGGTGTTTGGAGATAATCATAAAAATTATGATTCTAGGTTACTCTACCTGACACTTCACAAATATTTTATCACCTAGCCCTCTTGTGAACCCAATGAGGTAGCTACTGTTATTATCCCCATCTTTCAGGATGAAAGCACTGGGGCCCGAGAAAGGCAGAGACCTGCCCAGTGACACAGCCAGCATGTGGTGGAGTCGAAACTGCCCCGCTCCAGACCCTTGTTCTCCCTCACTGCGCTGCCAGTGGCCCAGCTGCTGCCATGCCCTCCACACCCCAAGGAGAAGGCCACCTGAACTTTGGGCATGAGAAACAAGCCCTCTGGATAAGCTACAAAATGCTACAGGTGCTGGGGAAATGGGTGGTGCCAGGACCTTCTGCTTAACCACAGAGAGTGCATATTGAAACCCATTTAGACTGGGCACAGTGGCTCACATCTGTAATCCCAACACTGTGGGAGGCCGAGGTGGGTGGATCGCTTCAGGTCAAGAGTTTGAGACCAGCCTGACCAACATGGTGAAACACCGTCTCCACTAAAAATACAAAAAGTAGTCGGGCGTGGTGGCACATGCCTGTAGTCTCAGGTACTCAGGAGGCTGAGACCGGAGAATCACTCGAACTCAGGAGGTGGAGGTTCAGTGAGCCAAGGCTAAGATCGCACCACTGCACTCCAGCCTGGGCGACAGACTGAGATTGCGTGTCAAAAAGAAAAGAAAAGAAAAGAAAAGAAAAGAAAAGAAAAGAAAAGAAAAGAAAAGAAAACCCACTTAGGCTCTCCCCTTTGCCTGGTTCACCTGGTAGGGAAAGAATAGAGATGAGAACTAGCATTTGGCGTCAGAGAAGCATCCATTGGGTTCCAGCCCTGGGACAGGCACTTATAAAATGATGATATTCAGCCCCAGGCAGAACAGGTAATTTGAAAGTTGTTCTGTGTTTGAACCATCTGTGCAATGTCCTGAGGGTAATGGCCTCTACTGAGGGTGCTCAGGGCTCCACCGTTTGATGTTTCCTTCTTAATACTATTGTTAGAGACCATGCTGAAGACACACCTACCTACTGAGTTTCGAGGCCAGCAGGGTGGCCTAGCTAGCACAGTGGAAGACAGGCTAACATGGTGGAGGACAGAATCCCAATGGCAGTCTGCCCCGTCAATATGAGTTGGTGTCCTTCAACATTTCCTTACAATGGCCATCGAGGCCCTATTTGTGCCAGGCCCTGGATACACAAAGGGACAATGAGGGGTCACAGCCCTGGAAGCAAATTGGGGGGGGGTGGGTTGAGTAGAAACACAAGAGCTGTTGCCAGCTTCAGAGGCCACCCCCAGGATAGAATCATTAACCTGTGGGGAGGATCAAGAAACGGTGTATGGGAGAGAGGCTTATCTGAGCCCAACTTTGAAAGACAAATAGAATAATAGGGCTTCCTGCCCATGTAACCGCAGGATTCATGTGAGAATCAGAAGAGATAACGAGGACAGAATCTTGTGACCTGGTTTTAAAAATTTAAAAAGACAACTTCTATACTTCCACTGGTAAGGAAATTGAAGCCCAGAAAGGTGGTATGACTTGTTCAAAGTCAACCAATGATTTAGAGGCCAACACAAGACTCAAGACAGACCTTCTGATTCCAGCACTGGGTTCTGGCTTGTATTAGTCCATTTTCACACTGCTATACAGAAGTGCCTGAGACTGGGTAATTTATAGAGAAAGGAGGTTTAATTGGCTCACAGTTCTGTGTGGCTGGGGAGGTCTCAGGAAGCCTACAATCATGGCAGTAGGGGAAGCAGGCACAATCTTACATGGTAGCAGGCGAGAGAGAGAAAAAGAAAGAGAGAAAGAGAGAGTGAGAGACAGCGTGTGTAGGAGGAACTGCCAAACACATAAAACTATCAGATCTCGTGAGAACTCACTCACTATCACAAGCACAGCATGGGGGACACTGCCCCCACGATCCAATCACCTCCCACCAGGTCCTACTCTTGACACGTGGGGATTATTGGGATTACGATTCGAGATGAGATTTGGGTGGGGACACAGCCAAATCGTATCATGGTGCCTCTAACTGACTTCCATTGCCACAACTGCTTGTCTAAGTATCTTGCTTATGAATGTTACTATAGAGTGGTAGCCCTTTACACTGTAGTATGAATTAGTGGCCAGCATACTTGACAAAGAGACAGCAAAGAACAGGGCAGTGAGGGAAATGTAAAAGTGGGAAGGGAGGTTGGAGATGAGAAAGAGACAAGTTGGGAATATGTAAGGCTTGGGGCCAGGAGGAACAGTAAACTTCCTAGGGGATAGGTTTGTCCCCTATTTAACATTAAATGAAATGGGCGACAAGGAGGTTTGCGTGGAAGTAGGAAGAGAACTCAGAAAAGAGAGGTTAGACTGCCAAACACAAACTTTACCGTATGAGCTGAAGGCCCTGTGTCCAAAACCCTTCCTCCCCAGAGTGAGGAGCTGGGCCTGGGGAAAGACAGCAGAGACCTGTTTCATGGGCTCTCTCTGAACCTCCAACTCCACTGAGAGCTGTCCTGGCAGGAGATGGGAGTCTCACCTCCATTTTCCCTTCCTTGTACAGAAGGGAAGAGGAAAATAAATAAGAATAGGAGATATTCATTCAGGCTGCATGGGCCATCCCTGCCCCCACCCGGAGAGGAGCCTTGTGGTGACTCTTCCTTGTTTACTAGAAACCATAAGCTGGCAGTGAGGATTCTTGTTCATTATACCAAAGTGCAGAGTTTAGAACCTCATCCCCAGGTTAACTGAGCTCAGAGGATAACCCAGTCTTTTTTTTTTCCTTATCTGTCTTCATTTTTGTTGACTTGGCCCACTCCACCCTCTCTCCACCTACATGATCAAGCCATGGAAACAAATTTGCAGAAGACAAAACAAACAAAAATGTAAAGCAGAAAATTTGAAATGCTCATTATTCCACTCCCTAAGTGAAAAAATTATTGGTTAACACTTTGGCACACTTTCTCCCAGTCTTCGTACGGGAAACATACCTGTGTATTTCCCAGGAGACCAGATGGCCTGCGTAAAGGCTTCATATGCAGCTCCCTGACTCATAGGAGTGTAGGGAACTGTTTCCTTCCTTTCTTTCTTTCTCTTCTTTCTTTCTCTCTTTCTTTCTTTCCTTCTTTCTTTCTTTTCTTTCTTTCTTTCTTCCTTTTCTTTCCTTCTTTCTTTCTCTTCTTTCTTTCTTCTTTCTTTCTTTCTTGTTTTTTGTTTTGAGATGGAGTTTCACCTTGTAGCCCAGGCTGGAGTGAAATGGCATGATGTCGGCTCACTGCAACTTCCGCCTCTCAGATTCAAGCAATTCTCCTGCCTCAGTCTCCCAAGTAGCTGGGATTACAGGCATGCACCACCATGCCCAGATGATTTTGTATTTTTACGATAGATGGGGTTTCACCATATTGGTTAGGCTGGCCTCGAACTCCTGACCTCAGGTGACCCGCTTGCCTTGGCCTTCCAAAGTTCTGGGATTACAGGCATGAGCCACCAGTCTTCTTTCTTAAAAGCTCCTTGTGCATCTTCCTGGTGGATCCTGGTATCAGATCCTTTGCATGTGTTGACCTTTCAGGCTGATGTACATGAACATCCCCAGGACATGGACCAAAGCCTAATTCTACAAGTACAGACAGTCCTTCCACCTCCCTGCCACCACCCACCAAGCTGGGAACTTGAGGATTCTCTGCAAATCCTACTCTTCCAACCTGTCCCTCAATCTAGAGGAACTTGGTCAACTTCATGCCTGTTTGCTGTGGTCTCAGAGTGGGAGCCCTCTCTTATTTTCAAGATTAACAGTGTCTATCTGGACCTGGTCCATTCGGGGCAGTTCAGCTAATCCCTGCCAAGCTAGCCTGAAGGCACTTCTACTCCATGGGTCAAAATGTCTTAATGCGAAAACTAAAGATGCTAATTCATCATAACAGTAGCTGCCAATCACTCAGGGCAAGGCACTATAGTGGGTTATTTAGTTTATTATCTTTACAGCCCAGTCAGAGGACACTCCTAGATCCCACTTTATAGATGGGGAAACTGAGACTCAGAGATGTAGGCTGATTTGCCTAATGACACCTGGCAGGGGAGTCCAAAGCCATTGACCTTCCCGTTTCTCTCCACTGTCTCCATGATGCTCAGTGAAAAATATTTTAATATGTCCGTGCCAGATGGAATTTTGCTCATCCCAGGATAGCTCCATAGTAGTGCACTGTCCTGACATAATTCCCACAAAAAACACGAGCTCTCACCTCTTAATTCACCTAAGTGGTCTTTTCTCAGCTAAAAGCACACATCCCATGAGACTATTTAAATCTTGGAAACAGCTCTATCTCCTCTGTCACTGCCTTCAAGGATGCCCTGGGAATCCCAATTTGGGAACATCTAGCAAGGTCAGCATATCCAGGCACTGGCTTCCCACCAGGTATTCAGTCATCTTGGGGATCTCTGTCCCATTCAGTCACTCATTGGTGAGTTCTTGAGCATCTGATATATGTTCTGGACTGAGCTTTATATAAAGGTAAGGCTCAGTCCCTGCCCTGAGGCACTCACAGGGGTGTGTGTGTCTGTGTGTATGTGGTTCTTTGTAATCTGGATGTACCTGTTCATGAAATGTCACAGGTCAGGTTATCTGGAAAGAACCTGCAGAGATGAGGAAAGGTTTGCTGGGGAGTGAGTCCCGGGAAAGGAAGCAGGCAAGAGCAGGATTGGGCAGGGACCATGAGACCGTGAAGCAGATCTGACCCCTCTCCACCAGCCCAGTGGGGAACTCCTGAGCAAAAGACAGCCCATTAGAGGAACCTTGAATTGGCAATGGCCAGGCGCTACAGCCACTGCAGTGCTCAGCCACCTGAGTCAAGGCCAGTGAGGCAGCCAGGGCGGAGCATGTAAGGAGGCGCTTGCACACTCCTGCAGGTGAACACATCCTTAGATTCTTTTTTTATTATTATTATTATTTTTTTTTTTTTGAGATGGAGTTTCACTCTTGTCGCTCAGGCTGGAGTGTAATGGCACGATCTTAGCTTGCTATAACCTCCACTTCCCGGGTTCAAGTGATTCTCCTGCCTCAGACTCCCGAGTAGCTGAGATTACAGGCGCCCCCCATCATGCCCAGCTAATTTTTTTGTAAATTTAATAGAGAAGGGTTTTCACCATGTTGGCCAGGCTGGTCTCGAACTCCTGATCTCAAGTGATCCACCCACCTCAGCCTCCCAAAGGGCTGGGATTACAGGCATGAGCCATGGCGCCCAGCCCACATCCTTAGATTCTGTGCCCTGGGTGCTACACTTCTCACCCTAGTCCCAGCCCTGTGGTCCCTGAAGGGGCCAACAGCTAGAACTGTCAGCACACCACATCTTGCCACTGGGCAACCATCCTTTCTTACAGGGAGGTCTGCATGGCTCATCCCTGCAGCTAACCCATTTTTCATTCAACAAATACTTATTGAGCATCTCCTGAGTGACAGGCTTTAGGGATATAATACTGAAAGAATCAGACCCAGGCCCTGTGCTCTTGAACTTCCTATCTACACATCTCCCTGCGCTTATTTGTGAATGTGCGTTGGTGTCTGTGTGTCGGAGCGAGGGTGTGACGGGACGTGTCAGCCAGACCTTTGGTTCTGGTATGTCTTTGTGTGGGTGCATGGTGAGGCACACACACTGACACAGAGCCAAAGGGGCTCTGGAAGGATTGGGGAGATTTTCAAAGAAGCTACAGCTTCAAAAGAAAAATGAGAGAACCAAAGAGGAAAGTTTGAAACTGGGAAAGCAGGTCAGTGTGGCCAAGCCAAGTCTGGCGGGGCATTTCCATGCACAGATGAGTAAGAAGCCAGAATGAGCGAAGAGGGCTCATGCAATCCTGGGCTGGGCGGCTGGGCTCTGGCCAGCAAGGAAAACTTTCTGCTTTCCTGAGAACCCGGGAGTGAAGGGAGGAGGCAATGAAAAAAGCCCCAAGACCAAGAACCAGGGCTAGGGGGGTGGGGTTCAGACTGGGAGGAGTAGGCTGGCGGAAGCGGGCAGGGGCATGAGACCCTGCTGGGCACCAGCACAGGCCCACCCCTTTCACTGGTTGATCGGTCACCACTGGCTGTGAGCCACATGCAAACTGTGTATTTGAATAAGTAACTGGCAGAGCAGGGTGGCTCATGCCTGTAATCCCAGCACTTTGGGAGGCCAAGGCAGGGGGATCACTTTAGACCAGGAGTCTAAGACCAGCCTGACTAACATGGTGAAACCCTATCGCTACTAAAAATACAAAAAATTAGCCAGGGTGCTGGCACACCTGTAATCCCAGCTACATGGGAGGCTGAGGCATGAGAATCGCTTGAACCTGGAGGGAATGGCTGCAGTGAGCCAAAATTGCACCACTGCACTCTAGCCTGGGTGACAGGGAGAGACTCTGTCTCAATTTAAAAAAAAAAAAAAAAA